>NC_083389.1:1500000-1610000 GCF_031755915.1 Ziziphus jujuba | reverse complement strand
CCAATCATTGTCTCAAACCCATTGGCAAACCCCACTTAGCGAAATATGGAGGTACTTATAGCAGAACGGGCTAATCTAGCCTTTCACAATAAAGTGATAGATGGAACTGCCATTAAATGGCTAATTAGTAGATTAATAGACCACTTCGGAATGGCATATACATCACATATCCTAGATCAAGTAAAGACTTGGGGATTCCGACAAACCACTGCTACATCATTTCGTTAGGAATTCATGATCTTTTAACAATACCTTCTAAGGGATGGCTAGTCCAAGATGCTAAACAACAAGGTTTTATTTTGAAAAAACACCATCATTATGGGAATGTACACACGTTAGAAAAATTACGACAATCTATTGAGATATAGTATGCCATAAGTGACTATTTGTAACAAGAAATGAATCCTAATTTTAGGATGACTAACCCTTTAATGCAATCCATATAATGACCTTTGCATGGATCCATACATCTCGATCGGAAAAGAATCAATAGAAAAATAAAGAATCAGAATTGATCGATATATTTCTCGAAACAAACGAAAAGGAAAAGAAAGATGAAACATAAATCGTGGATCAACTAAGCCCTTTTAGGGACTTGTTTAAGAATAAGAAAGAGGAATCTCATGTAAATACCATGGAATAAGGCTTGATCCTGTTCATGGGGATTAAGTAAAAATTCCATTCCAAAAAGTTTGAAACAATTGGGATTTTATGGAGATTGGATGGAGTTACTAATTCATGATCTGGCATGTTCATAATGAAAACTTCATTCTTGATTCTACGAGAATTTTTATGAAAGCCGTTCATTTACTTCTCTTTGATGGAAGTTTTATTTTCCCATAATGTATCCCAATTTTTAGCCTAATTCTTCTTCGGATGGTCGATTCAACCTCTGATAAAAAAGATATACCTTGGTAATATTTCATCTCTTCAACAAGTTTAGTAATGAGCATAACGGCCCTATTGTTCCGATGGAGAGAAGAACCTATTATGCTCCTTAGTGTTCCGATGGAGAGAAGAACATATGATTAGCTTTTTGGGAAATTTCCAAACGAACAATTTTAATGAAATCTTTCAATTTCTTATTTTTCTATGTTCAACTTTATGTATTCCTTTATCCATATAATTCTAAAATTGCAGAATAACACAAAAACAAATAAACCAAATAAAGATAGATCAAACCTGAACAAAATTTAGCTCTGATACTAACCTAGGACGACCTGCTCCTAAACCCGTATTATATTAGCCCGGATCTCAATTAAGTTCAAGTTCTAGTGGAATGGACCTCAACCCCTAACCAACCTGTGGTTAGAAACCTTGGTATAATGTAGACGCCACAATAGGGGATGGAAAATCTATTGATAAGTCAAGCTAAAACAACCAATTCTCTAATGGTGTTTTAGGTGTTCTCAAAGAACAAAGAGATAATTAATCTCACAAGTATTTTCTTAATCAAATCAAAGTTGTATTCTTATGGAAAAATAAGCCTTTAAATAGGCTTTGAAAGAAACAAAATAAACCCTAAAAACCCTAGGTAAAACCGGCCACACACATAAAGAAACCTAGTTGGCCGAAACTATACTTCCTTTCCTAATCTAAGTTTGATTAATTAATTCCTTTATATTAAATTAGGAATTAATTAATTTACAATGGAAAGAATAAAATAAAAACCTTCCTAAAGTTATTTTTCCAGAAAATAACTAAATAAAAGCCAAAAAAGTAATGGTAGTTTCCTAAAAAAAAAAGTAAAAACAAATTAGGAAACTAAAAATGCTAGCCTTTTGATCAAGTTGACTTTGATCAATCTTTGACCTCGTTGAGCTTCAAATCAGCTTCTAGGTTCTTTTTAGGATGCCAAATAAGCTGAATATGAAGTCCCACACGTTACCCATGCTTGGAAAAATAAGAAAAGGCTAATACAGTAAAATACAGTAAAGCCAGCAAGCAATACAGCAAATTCGGCCAAATTGTTGATGCTGTCCGTACAAGCCCTTTTTGATTGCATTTGAGGCTGCTTTAACTTGATTCCATGACCTCTTAGGCATATGTATTGAACCCATAAAGCATTGGAACCATTTCATGCTTCCCGGACTCCAAAAATGTACCAAAACCGTCACCCGGGTCTGTATCGGCTTCCACCACTTGGATGCTTAGAATAGGCTTTGTATCTTCAAGTATGGTCAAGCTCTGTTGAGATTGATTACCCCCTGTGTAAATACTCCCAGGTTGTCCTTAAATCTCTTAATTTGAGCTCTTGTGATTGGCCTAGTCTTTATCCGTGTCGAGTCAGCACCCCAGCGGGTTATCGGTTGAGCGGCCTCGGGCGGAATCACATCACTTCCAAAGAACAAGGCTTTTTCGAATAAGCCAATTCATTTGGGACCCTGTAGATCCACTTATTTCCTATTCAAAGATCAGCCCGTTGTCTTTGTGTTTTCACATCGAGAATTCTTTACAGATGAAGAAATGTAAAAGGTGCTTTTTACTTCCCAAATAGATCTTCCTACATCTATATATAAACGCTGGCTTATCAAGAATAGTACTTTGAATTGTTGATTCATTGCCAGAGATGGCTTAGAACCAATAGTTCATTATCTAATAGATTTTTCCGTTCTAATACTCCATTCGAGAGTTATCAGTATTTATCAAAGCTGTTCGTATCTAATGGAATGCTATTGGATCAAATGACAAAGACATTGTTGAGAAAAAGATGGTTTTTTCAGGATGAAATGAAAATTGGGCTCATGTAACAAGAGCAAGGTTTTCCATTCCTTAGCCAGAAAGATATGTGGCCATGAAATAGGGATCAAGTGGAACAGAATTGACCAGGTGGTAGAGTCGTGGAAACACCCATTTCTTCCATATTTTGGACCTCAGCTCCATGGAACAATATACTACTGCTGAAACATGGAGTGATACGAACCTAGGACGACCCGCTCCTAAACCCGTATTATATTAGCCCGGATCTAATTATGTTCAAGTTATAATGGTCACCTTGACCCCTAACCAACCTATGATTAGAAACCTTTGTATATAATGAAGACGCCACAATAGGTGATGGAAGGCCTATCGATAAGTCAAACTAAAACACTCATTCACTAATGGTGTTTTAGGTGTTCAAAAGAACAAAGAGAATTCAATCTCACAAATAATTTTCTATATATAATTCAAGCTTAATTCTTATTGAAAAAAAAGCCTTTAAATAGGCTTTCAATAAACAAAATAAAACCCTAAAAGGATTAGGAAATTTCAACCAACATAGAATCCTATTACGAAATTGCCTAATTTCACACTCTTTCCTAATCTAATTTGGATTAATTAATTCCTTTATTTTGAGTTAGGAATTAATTAATTTACAATGAAAATAATGAAATAATAACTTTCCTAAACTTATTTTTCCAGAAAATAAATAAATAAAACCCAAAAAGTAATGGTAATTTCCTAAAACAAAAAGTAGAATCAAATTAAGAAACTAAAATACTAGCTTTTTTACTAAGTTGATTTGACTAATCTTTGACAAACTTGAGCTCCAAATCAGCTTCAATATGCTTTTTAAGATTCCAAATAAGCTTATTATGGAGTCCCACACATTTCCCTTCCTTGGAGAAAAGAGAAAAACCAACTCAGCAAAATACAGTAAAGCAAGCACAAATACAGTAATTTTTGTCCAGATTTTGAAGCTGTCCGTATAATTCCGTACAAGTTGGTTTTTCTTCTGCCTTGACTTATTTTCATGACCTCTTAGTGATATTTATTGAATCCATAAAGAGTTGGAACCATTTCTTGCTGCCCAGACTCCAAAAATGTACTAAAACTGCTACTCGGGTCTGTACCGGCTTCCACCACTTGTATGCTCATAATAGGTCTTGGTTCTTCGGGAATAGACAAGCCCTATTGAGAATGAATAATGCCCTTGATAACTGCAGAAAGGTGATCCCTAAACCTCTTAGCTTGAGCTCTAATGATTGGCCCCGTCTTCATCCATATCGGGTTGGTACCCCAGCGGGTTGTCGGTTGTGCAAGCTCGGGCGGATTCGCATCATTCCCCTCCTCTTGAAAAGGATTTGCCCTCCAATCAAAGTCATCACCTACCAAAAAAGGAGACAAATCAGCAACATTGGATGTAGCACTAACATTATACTCACCCGGTAAATCAAGCTTGTAAGCATTGTCATTTATCCGCTAAAAAACTTGAAAAGGTCCATCGCCTCTCGGCATCAATTTGGATTTCCGCTGTTCGGGAACCTCTCCTTCCTCAAGTCTTTTCATGAATCTGCTTTACAAAATCAGCCTTTTGTTTTCTATCTAGATTAGCACGTTCACTTAAAGGTAAATGTGTTAAATCTAATGGAGTCAAAGGATTAAACTCATAAACAATTTCAAAAGGTGTATATTTAGTTGCTGAATGTAAAGACCTATTATAAGCAAATTCAACATATGGCAAACAATCCTCCCACGTTCTCAAATTTCTACTAATTAATGCTCTTAACAATGCAGACAAAGTTCTATTCACTACTTTGGTTTGTCCATCAGTTTATGGATGACAAGTAGTTGAAAATAAAAGCTTGATACCTAACTTAGCCCATAAAGTTTTCCAAAAATAACTTAAGACCTTAGCATCTTTATCCAAAACAATAGTCCTAGGCATTCCATGTAACCTCACAATTTCTTTGAAAATAAATTAGCAACATTAGATGCATCAGTAGTTTTATTACATGCAATAAAATGTGCCATCTTAGAAAATCTATCCACAACAACAAATATTGAATCCTTACCTGTCTTTGACCTAGGCAAACCAAGAAGGAATTGGCAAAGGCTTGTAAAGACCATGCGACATCAACCTAGATTTGCCTTTTCAGCACTTCAAGCATCTTTCACATATTTTCTCTACATCACTCCTCATGTTAGGCCAATAAAAAATATTCTTGCAGCAAGGATAAAGTTTTAGAAACTCCAAAATGACCCGTTAAACCACCACCATGACTTTCCTGAACTAGTAACTCCCTAACGCTACAATTAGGCACACAAAGTTTGTTTTCCTTGAACAAATACCCCTCAAATATGTAAAATTTATTAAATCCATGTTTCAAACAGGTCCTAAATAATTCTCCAAAGTCACTATCATGCTCATAAAGTTCCTTTAATTGTTCAAAACCAAGCAATCTAGCATTTAAGGCAGAAAAGAGAACATACCTTTGGGATAATGCATCGGCAACCACATTTTCCTAACCTTTTTTGTAGCGAATCACATATGGAAAGGTCTCAATAAATTCAATCCCCTTGGCCTGCCTTAGTTTGAGCTTTCCTTGGCCTCTAGTGTGCTTCAGAGATTCGTGATCCATAAGATTCACAAAATCTTTTGGCATGAGATAATGTTGCCACGTTTCCAAAGCCCTCACCAAAGCATACATCTTCTTGTCATATGTCGGGTAGTTTAGTGCAGCTCCACTCCATTTAATTTCTCACTAAAGTAAGCTATGGGCCTTCCTTCTTGCATTAATACAACCCCAATACCTACACTCGAAGCATCACATTCAATTTCAAAAGTCCTGGAAAAATTTGGCAAAACTAATAAAGGTGCATTACATAATTTTCGTTGAATAAATTAAAAGAGTTTTCTTGTACTTCCGCCCATTTAAAACCAACATTCTTCTTTCCAACTTCGTTCAAAGGTGCTGCGATGGTGCTAAATTCCTTGACAAATCTTCAATAAAAGCTTTCCAAACCATGAAAGCTCCTAACTTGAGTGATAGAAGTGGGTGTCGGCCATTCCTTGATTGCTTGGACTTTAGATTGGTCAACTTTGATTCCTGCAGCACTTACTACAAATCCTAGGAAAACAAGCTCATCTTTGTAAAAATCACACTTTTTCATGTTAGTAAACAACCTTTCTTTCCTAAGGGTATTTAAAACTTGCCTAAGATGGTCTACATACTCATCCAAGTTTCGGCTATATACTGAAATGTCATCAAAATACACAACCACAAATTTACCAATAAATGGATGCATAACATGATTCATAAGCCTCATAAAAGTACTAGGTGCATTAGTTAAACTAAAAGGCATGACTAACCATTCATACAGCCCATATTTAGTTTTAAATGCGGTTAACCATTCATCACCTTCTTTCATTCTAATTTGATGGTATCCACTCCTAAGATCAATTTTAGTGAACATGCAAGCACCATGCAATTCATCAAGCATATCATCTAATATAGGAATTGGATGTCTATATTATTTATAGCCCTACAATCAACACACATTCTCCAAGAACCATCTTTTTTAGGCACTAATAAAACAGGAACAGCATATGGACTCATACTCTCATGAATATAGCCTTTATCAAGTAACTCACTTACCTGTTTATGTAACTCCTTTGTTTCTTCGAGATTGCTTCTATATGCTGGTCTATTTGGTATGGAAACTCCTGGAACAAAGTCAATTTAATGCTCAATCCCTCTAATTGGTGGTAATCCCTTTGGAATTTCATCCGGAAAGACATCTTCAAAATCTTGCAAAAGAGAAAGAATTGAACTTGGCAATTCAAATTCTTCAAGGTTAGCTTGATCATTAAAATAATTATCTTTATAAATCATGACCAGCAATGGTTTTTTACTGAAGATAGCTTTATTTACATCTCCAAAACTCAAATAAAATTTTTTATTCTTTCTTTCTTTTCTTTCTTTTGCTTTCTCTCTCTCAGCCACCATACTACCTTCCTCACTCTCGGATTTCTCATTTTTTTCACTCCAATTTCGGCCACTCTTGGTTTTTCCACTCAAGTTGAGTTTTAGAACACTTACCTGGTTGGTCTTGCACGGGTTGGACTCCTTGGATGGGTGTTGTTGTCGTGGGGGCCATACTAGTTCTCTCGTTGAGTTGTTCGGCCACCCTCCTTTGTTGTATTTATATTTGATCTTTGTACACCTCTTTAGGAGTTAATGCTTCCAGCTTGACCTTTTTACCTTTAAATCTAAAAAGAATACTATTCTCTCTACCATAATGAATAGCATCTCTATCAAATTGCAAAGGCCTACCAAGTAAAATATGTCCCGCATGCATAGGCACAACATCACACAAAACCACATCCACATATTTATCAATGCTGAATTTTACTTTGGCTTGTTTATTTACTTTCATCTCACCACTATCATTTAGCCATCCTACTCTATATGGTTCTGGATGTTTAATAGTTTTTAAGCCTAATTTATCAACTACAATGTTACTAATTACGTTAGTATAACTCCCACTATCAATAATCATGCTACAAATCTTACCTTGAATCTCACATCGGGTGTGGAAGATGTTCTCTCTTTGAATTTCATCCTCATCTTTGCATGCAGCCAGCACTCTCCTAGAAAGCAAGCTCAAGTCATCCCTTGAAGGTCGGAGTGTCTTGGGTACCTCATGCTCATCATCTCCGACTTCTCCATCTTCAATTTCAGTTTCACCATCACTTTCTTCACTTTCGGATTCTAGTTCGCCATTACCTTTCAATGCCATAATCCTCCTCTTTGGGCATTGGCTAGCAATGTGTCCTTGTCCCTGGCCCTTAAAACACACAATGCCATTACCTTCACTTTTGTCCGCTTGGATAGATTCGGTTCTAGTCTTTCTCTTTGGCCGATTTGAACTTTCTTCTCCAACTTTCGACTTTAGCTTGCTTTCATAGGGTGGGTTGTTTCTCCAGCCACTTGGAATTGATCTCCCGCTTCTGGAAACTCCTCCAAACCGTGAGCCTACACCCCTCCTCTTGAATTGATGCTCCAATTTAATAGCCACATACAACATCTCCTCTAATTCCACATATTGTTGCAATTCTAGTTGGTTGGCTATCTCAGAATTCAAACCACAAAGGAATCTTGCCATGGTTGCTTCTCTGTCCTCATTCATGTTTAATCTCATCATAAGCATCTCCATCTCCTTGTAATAATCCTCCACGGACTTACTTCCTTGAGATAGGGATTGAAGCCTTTGATGCAGCAACCTATTATAATGGGATGGTACGAACCGCTTCCTCATGGCTCCTTTCATTTGGCACCATGTAGTGATCAAGTCGTCACCAACTCTCCTTCGGGTATTTTGCCCATTGGTCCACCATTGGAGTGCATAATGGCCAAATTCGATTGCTGCCAATTTCACCTTCTTAGCTTCCGAATAGTTATGACAATCGAAAATCATCTCCATTTTCTCCTCCCATTCCAAATATGCTTCCGGATCACTTTTTCCCGTGAAAGGTGGAACGTTTACCTTGATATTCCCAAGATCATCATCTTCATTCCTTGCTGGTCTCCCACAGATTGGCCTTTCTTGAGGTTAAAAAATTTCATCAAACCCCTCTTCCAAGTCATCTCCATAGTTACTTCCCCCGAATTCCTCTCTTGGTCACCCTCAGCCTCCTCGACCTTGACATTGTCCTTAATGAGCATCTAACCATATATTTGGCACTCCTTGGGATGTTTCTAACCTGTCCAGCCTTTGATTTAATTGGTCAAATTGAATATTCATCCGCTGTAGTTGCTCCAAGACAGCCTTCATATCCGTTTGCTCACCACTCCCCGAAGCTCAGGAACCGCCATGGAATCCTACGAACTCTTTTTCATTAATTCTTAAAGATGGATCTCCTCTTCTCACCCTTGAATTTGCCATGTTAGTATAAATAATGCAAAAAGAAAATAAGACCTCACCAAATTTCACTCCCTCACATGTTTCACTCAATAAAGAACTCGACACTCGTGTTTGCACACTAATTTCGGCTTTTAACCCTCTTTTGTGCTCACACTTTCTTGTTTTTTTTCTCTCAATGAATTATCTCAAAGTTCTAATTAAAACACCCACAAAACAGCAATTAGATCACAAGTATGTCTTAATTAAACTTATCAACAAAACAGTAGCAAAAAGTAGGCAATACCCAAAGAAATCAACAAAATCTAGTTTTCAGCTTTTCTAGGGAAAATAAAGCAAATTAATGAGAAAACTTTAGAATTTTTAAGAACTAGACTAGATGGTAAGAGATTAAGGATTCAAGAATAAAATTTAGGAAAAGAATTTTCAAACTCAAACAAGAATCAAATCGAAGAAAAATGTAGAATAATGTTGGTTTTTGTTCTTGTAATTCAAGTTTTGTATCAAATCCTTTAACTAATTTTAATCCAATAATTTAAGCACCCAAAATTCCAAATATCCAGCAGCAAAAATAATTCTCCAGCAACTTATCGACAAACCAGCAGCTCCAACAAATTTCCAGCAAACAAATCAAACTCCAACAAACCAAATTTTTTTTTATTTTTTTTATTAAGGTGCAGAGCGTGTATGGGATGGATGCAACCTTAACCTAATTCTAAAATTGTAGAATAAAAGAAAAACAAATAAAGCAACTAAAGATAGATCAAACATAAACAAAATTTGGCTCTGATACCGAATGATATGAACCTAGGACGACCCGCTCCTGAACCCGTATTATATTAACCCGGATCTAATTATGTTCAAGTTCTAATGGTCACCTTGACCCCTAACCAACCTGTGATTAGAAACCTTGGTATATAATGAAGACGCCACAATAGGTGATGGAAGGCCTATTGATAAGTCAAACTAAAACACTCATTCACTAATGGTGTTTTGGGTGTTCAAAAGAACAAAGAAAATTCAATCTCACAAATAATTTTCTACATATAATTCAAGCTTAATTATTCTTGAAAAATAAGCCTTTAAATAGGCTTTGAATGAAAAAAATAAAACCTTAAAAGGATTAGGAAATTTCAACCAACACAGAATCCTATTAGGAAATTGCCTAATTTCACACCCTTTCCTAATATAATTTGGATTAATTAATTCCTTTATTTTGAATTAGGAATTAATTAATTTACAATGAAAATAATGAAATAATAACTTTCCTAAAATTATTTTCCAGCAAATAAATAAATAAAACCCAAAAAGTAATGGTAATTTCCTAAAACAAGAAGTAGAATCAAATTAAGAAACTAAAATACTAGCTTTTTACTAAGTTGACTTTTACTAATCTTTGACCAACTTGAGCCCCAAATCAGCTTCAATATGCTTTTTAAGATGCCAAATAATCTTACTATGGAGTCCCACATGTTTCCCTTGCTTGGAGGAAAGAGAAAAAGCCAACTCAGCAAAATACAGTAAAGCCAGCATAAAATATACTCATTTTCGGCCAAATTTTGAAGCTGTCCGTACAAGTTGGTTTTTCTTCTATCTTGACTTGTTTTCATGACCTATTTCTTGCTGCCCAAACTCCAAAAATGTACCAAAACCGCTACCTAGCTCCATACCGGCTTTCACCACTTGTATGGTTAGAATAGGTCTTGGTTCTCCGGGAATAGACAAGCCCTCTTGAGAATGAATAAGGCCCTGAATAAATGAAGCAATGTGATCCGTAAACCTCTTAGCTTAAGCTCTAGTGATTGGCTCGGTCTTCATCCGTATCGGGTCGGAATCCCAGTGGGTTGTCGGTTGTGCAGGCTCGGGCGAATTCGCATCATGGAGGAATTGAAATCTTAAATCAAAACATTAGGGATGGATGGTATGAACTGCCTAAACAAGAATTCTTGAATAGGGAACAACCAGAGCTATTACTCACTATATCAAAAAATTTCCATTAATGAAAGATATAAATCCATTGGAAAATCAAAAATACGAATGTCGGATGAAATGGTTGTTTCCATCTACTATAATAATGAATCATTGGTTTAACTGAATAACTAAATAAAATAGATAGACATTTCTCTTCGTCTCAGGTCAACGGATATTCTCAATTGACCCCTATATGGATAGTATACATTCCAGTTGACTGACTAGTTCTAATTGTTTTGAAGCAATCCACAGAGTGGTTCGTCCTATTCAGATATTCACGACCAATAAGTACTGGATTCTCTTTTAGATAGGCCCTGAAAGAAGAAGGAAAGCTAGAATGCCAACAGGCGTCTATTATTGAATTCACTCGACTGGATAGTACCCATTTTGGGAACTTCCAACGTCAAAGTCACCAGATGGGTAAGTCGCCAATCCCTAAAATGGACTATGTAATGTACTTTATCTGTTGGGTTACTAGGGGGGGGCATTTTACCTGAGGTTTCTATTGTATCAATATACCCTTGTGTGATTCCAATTGAAGCATATACTCGGGGAGTGGGGTGGGTGCAGGATGGATGATTTCAAAGCGGACTCCCCATTCATTAGATAGAGAAGATCACCAAGATTTTGTGATCCACTGTCAAACTTATTCCAATTCACTGAGCATTCTCAATACTATGCCTTGAAAAATACTTGAATCTTTGCGCACTTTAGCTTGAGATTTTGAGTCTCATGTGTCTACCATTTCACCACCAAGGCATCTTGAAATTGAATTGTATTCGATGAATATGAAATCTCTCCAATGTGATGTATGGAATATATGACAAAGGTGGAGTGTTAGAGTATTTCTATTGATCGGTCTTGTCATATAGGCTCGAATCGGACATCCAATTGCTTCAATTTGAATTATTTGGAGGGTGCCTTATCTTATATTTATATATTATATAAAAAAGATGGACAATCACACTTATTTCTCGATTCAATAGAAGCCCAAAGAGGTGAGGTGAATAGGGTCCCAAATAATGAGAGATACGTAAAAAGCAGGTCCGATTATGCTTATCCCTAATCTTAAATGGAATGTAACGACGTAGGGATCCATATGAAACATAGTATCTATTTAGATACATTTGAATGACCCCTTCTCAAAATTAGAATGTATATAACCCTATTTCGGTCTAGTCTGCTATGGAATGAACTTATAATCATGGAATCGACTCGATCATCATATTATAGATTATAAGTTCATAACCCTAGCCCAATCCCATTTTGGGCATAACAGATCTGCTAGTTCTTTGATTTCAATTAGTAAGAGGGATTTTGAACTAAGAAATAGTTTCTAGAAGCTAAAAAAATGTATCCTGAGCAATTTCAATCATCGGGTTCATTGATATTCCTGGAATAGTAGGTGCTATCACACAAACAATCATACTCAATTTGATGGAATTGTTTGATCTTAAGGGGGATCTTCTATAATTTTGCATGTGAGGGGTTATTTCTTGGTTTCATCCAGTCATTAATAACTTGATTACTTTTAGATAATAGTAGATAGAAACAATGCTCATAAAGAGTCCTATTGAAACCAAGAAATATAGGCCTGCCTACCATCCACACCGGAAACAATGCAGTTTTCCAAAAAAACCTGCTAGTGGAGGAAGACCTCCTAAGGATAAGAGATATAGGGTTAAAAAGATAGTCAAAAAAGGATCTTTCATGTATAATCCTGTATAATCTCGAATGCTATCAGTTCCGATATGTAGACCAAATGATACAATGCAAGCAAAAGTTCCTAGATTCATGGAGATATAGAACAACATATAAGTTATCATGCTTGCATATCCACCATTTGAGTCTCCAACAATTATTCCAATAATTACATATCCAATTTGACCTATGGACGAATACGCAAGCATATGTTTCATGCTTGTTTGAGTAATAGCAATGAGATTCCCCAATATCATGCTAATAATAGCTAGGATTTCCAAAAGAATATGCCATTCGTTTGATGAGAAATAAAAGGGAATAGCAAAAATTCAAGTGGTTGAAGCTGAAGCAGCTACTTTCAAAGTAACAGAAAGAACAGCAACAACTGGAATGGGAGAGTCAGAGTCAAAAAGAGGATTCCTCACTTCTTTCTCTCATTCAAAACCGTTCATGAGACTTTCATCTCGCATGACTCCTAAGTGATAAAAGAAAGAAGAAATTATCTTCTTTCTTTTTTGATTACCTTCCTCGCGTATGTATAAGATCGAAACCCATTCAATTTCTAATAAGGATTACTAATCCTTAACTTTTTGAGGAATCCTTCATCAATGGTTGTGAATGATTGATTTTTCTCAATTTTTTTGACCTTGGTTCCATAGGAGCAAGTCAGAAACATTAAGAAATAGAACCATCTGATTTGATTCGTTCTCAATAGCCATAAGATGATCATCTTAGGGTGAACCTTTTGTCAATGGATATTCCTATTACACTCGTAGTCTCTGAAGAATGAAAACTAACTACGTAGCATGTACATTGAGAATTTTCAAGTATTGTATACATCATTAGTCTGATCCTTTGTAGGAACTACCCGTAATAATGAACTTGCAAAATGAATCTCTTTATCATAAAGAGACTCGGTGTTCCTGACCTTGCTTCACCTTAATTGTTATTTAAAGAAGTAAAAGTTATGTCTTGGTCCAAGTGGGGATAGCATTTCTCTTCTGCATGTCCATGGAGTTTTGAAAAATCCAAACATCTTAGGGATAGATAGAGAGGTAGGAATTTATCGAACGAACCGCACTCCTTCGTATACGTCAGGGGTCCATCAACACATTGATTAGAGTTAGCTGAGGTAGTTTGGCTTGGTTGGTTACTTTTAATGCTTTTGTATTTATTGCTCAATATGGCAGCATGCCTTATTGTCTTTTTGATGTATTTAAAAGTATGAAAATTGTAATGAAAAACGTTGAGAAATAAAATATTCAAAAAACAGATTTTGAAAAACAACATTTTTGGCTCTCTCTCTCTCAACTACTACATTTTTGGTTTCTTCTTCTTCCCAAAAGCTAACAACCTTTTCAAGAACCCTAAACCTCCATTAAAACCAGAAACAAAACCTAAACAAACCCAAAAAAAAAAAAAAAACAAAATCAAGAACCAAGAACCAAGAACCAACAACAATCATTCTTGACTAACACCTTGAATGATTGTGCTCTAGGGTACAACAACATAAACCTACACCAAATTCCATCATGGTATCAGAGCATAGTGTAATTTCTTTGGACCTTGTGAGCTTTCAACCTAGACCATTTTATTTGTGAGAGGATCCCCCACCTAAAGCCTTCCAACCAAAACCAAAACCTCCCAAAAAGACTAGTTGAAACTCGCCAAAACACCACCACCCGAGAGCTTGTTCTTGTGTCCATTTTTCAAAACTTTTCAAAAACCATTTTTTCAAATGGCCTCACAATCCTTTGCAACCCTAACACCACCTAAGTTTGAAGGCCAAAACTATTCCATTTGGAGTATAAAAATGAAAGCCTACCTTCAAGCCTTTGGTTTATGGGAAGTCATAGAAGAAAGTTATGTAGTGGAGGAGTTGAGAGCTAATGCAACCCAAGCACAAAGAAATGCACATGAGGTCGAAGTTGCCAAGGGGTTCAAGGCCCTCACTGCCTTGCACTCCTCCATGAGTGATTCCATTTTTATAAGGATAATGTCATGCACAAGTGCTAGAGAGGTTTGGATAAAGCTTCAAGAGGAGTTCCATGGAAATACTAGAACTCGGCAAATGCAAGTTTTAAACCTAAGAAGAGAGTTTGAGACCTTGAAGATGAAGGATAATGAGCTTGTCAAGGATTTCATGGAAAGGATGCTCAAAGTGGTAAATCAAATTCGGGTCCTTGGTGAGCAATTTACCGAGGGTAGTAGAGAAAGTATTGGTGAGCTTACCCGAAAGGTTTGAAGCTAAGATTTCCTCCCTTGAAGAATCTAGAAATCTTAGTGAAATAACCTTGAGTGTGCTCATCAATGCTCTTCAAGCAATCGAACAAAGGAGAGCCATTAGAAAGGAGGAGACCATAGAGAGTGCATTCTATGGTGGCCACGGCAACAAAAAGAAGAATAAAGGAAGGAACAGCAACAACACCAACCAAACCGGTTTTACAACCAACAACAACACAAACAACAACAAAAATGGATGGAATCAACAACAACAACAAAGCCATCAAAATCGAGGAGGACATCCACCTTGCCCTCATTGCAAGAAGCTTGGACATCCACCATCCAAGTGTTTTTGGAGGCCGGATGCATCTTGTGAAAGATGTGGAGAAAAAGGCCACATTGCCAAAGTATGCAAGCAAAGGAAAGCAAAGGAGACAACAAGCCAATGTAGTTAATGAAGAAGCCGAGAACCTATTTGTGGCCACATGCCTTAAAGCCACAAGTAGTTGTCTTGGTTGGCTTATGGATAGTGGTTGCTCACACCACATGAGTTTCCAAAAGGATGGCTTTATGGAGGATGTAAGTACTTCCTAACCTTCATTGATGACTACTCAAGGATGTGTTGGGTATATTTTCTAACAACCAAGTCACAAGTGCTTGAGAAGTTCATGGAATTCAAGAAGATGGTGGAAACCCAAAGCAATGCAAAGATGAAGTGCTTGAGAACCGACAATGGTGGAGAATATACAAGCTTGGCTATGGAGGATTTTTGCAAAGAAAATGGAATGGTGCATCAATTCACAACACCATACACACCACAACAAAATGGTGTTTGTGAGAGGAAAAATAGGACCTTGATGGAGATGGCAAGGTGCATGATACATGAGAAGAACATGCCAAAGAAGTTTTAGGCCGAAGCCATATACACGGCTAGCTACATCCAAAATCGAGCATACACCAAAGCCAATGAGTCCAAGACACCCTATGAGATATGGTATGGAGAAAAACCATCTTTGGACAACATAAAAATCTTTGGAAGTGTTTGTTTTCTCCATGTTCATCCACACATGAGAGACAAGCTTGACAAAAGGGCAAATGTGGGCATCTTGGTCGGCTTTAGTGAGGTTACCAAAGGTTTTAGGGTTTTCAACTTGGAAACCAAGAAACTTGTGGTAACAAGGGATGTGAGGATTGATGAAGATACTGTTTGGGATTGGACAAAGGAGGAGCTTCTTGTCCATGAAGATAATGCTCGGTTGGATGATGGAGAAGAAGAAACCAATGACAATGACAATGAAGAAAATGAAGATGATGAGGAGGATGCACTTGAGACCATTGGAGCCGAATTGGAGATTGAAGATGGTGTTAGAGGAGAAAGGCCATTGCTTGAAATATATGAAAGGTGCAATGTTGCCTTGAGTGATCCTACCAATGCTCAAGAAGCTATGCAAAAGAAAGAGTGGATGGAGGCCATGCAAACCGAAATGGATATGATAGAAAAGAATGAAATTGGTCTTTGGTTTCTAAACCTAAAAACAAGAAACCAATTGGTGTAAAGTGGATCTTTAGGACCAAGTTCAACCCGGATGGAACAATATGCAAGCACAAGGCAAGGCTTGTGGCAAAAGGCTATGCACAACAAGCGGGTGTAGATTATGGAGAGACGTTTGCACCGGTTGCAAGAATGGAGACCATAAGGCTCATCCTATCCATCTCGGCCTCAATGTCATGGAAGGTGTACCACCTTGATGTAATGTCGGCTTTCTTGAATGGTGTGCTTCAAGAGGAGGTTTATGTCAAGCAACCCGAGGGCTTCATTGTTCAAGGACATGAGGACAAAGTCTACCATCTACACAAGGCACTTTACTGGTTAAAGCAAGCACCTAGGGCTTGGTATGGCAAGATTGATGGTTACTTGACCTACCAAGGCTTTAGGAGGAGTCCAAATGAGCCAACACTATACATAAGGAATGAAGAAGGCATGATTGTTATCTCACTCTATGTGGATGATTTGTTGGTCATGGGTGAAAATGAAAAGAATGTGGAAGTTTTGAAAAATGAACTTGAAAAGGAGTTTGACATGTCAAGCCTTGGTGAAATGAATTACTTCCTTGGAGTGGAAGTGATGCAATGCTGTAGGGGTATTTTCATATCTCAAGAGAAATACATCAAAGATCTTTTGAAAAAGTTCAACCTTGATGAATGCAAGCCAATGTCAACACCAATGAGCCAAGGAGACAAATACAAGAAGGAGGATGGCACACCAATGGTAAACCCGACCCTATATAGAAGCATGATAGGAAGTTTGCTCTATGTATGTTCATCAAGACCGGATATTATGCATGCGACATGTGTTTTGTCTAGATATATGCAAGCACCATCCCAAAACCATTTTGTAGGTGCCAAAAGAATTCGTAGATACTTAAAAGGAACACAAGACTTTGGAGTTTGGTATGATAGGCAAGATGTGATGAGATTAAGGGCCTACTCGGATAGTGATTGGGCTGGATGCTTGGATGATATGAAGAGCACTTCGGGTTATCTTTTCTCACTTGGTAGTGGACCATTCTCATGGAATGCAAAGAAGCAAGCAACAACCGCTCAAAGCACCACCGAAGCCGAGTACATTGCTTGCTCTTCATGTGCAAATCAATGCATTTGGCTTAGGAAATTATTGGAGGACCTTGGTTATCCTCAAGAGGGTTCAACCATCATCAAATGTGACAACACTTCAGCCATATCAATAGCCAAGAATCCCGTTCAACATGGAAGGACAAAACACATACCGGTGAAGTATCACTCTTTGAGGGAGTTTGAAGAAAATGGAGAAGTAAGCTTGGAATTTATCAAGACTGAAGATAACCTTGCAGATTTCTTCACCAAGCGACTTCCAAAAGCAAGATTTGAGACCTTGAGGAAGCTTCTAAATATTTCAAGCAAGAACACCAAGGAGGAGTGTTGAAATGTGGTGATCTTGCCACAATGTGCAAGGTAGTTCGGTTACACTTGCACTCTTTGTTCTGCAACATCAAAGACCAAACATTGTTTATGTCTATGTATTTTATTTTATCTTGTAATGTTCAAGAACAATATCCTTTTTGTAATGCCCTAAGCTCATTATCTAGCTTAAGGCCTTTTTTGTCTAGTTGCTGGAATTGTATTTCCAGCAACATAAGTCCACTTCATTGGATGCCGTTTGAAGTAGGTTTGGTATTTAGATCTGAATTTTGGATACAATAAACTAGATATGAAGAGGAAGCAGCAGCAAAAATAATGGCCCAATTTGGAGCTGGGAAGGCTGAGTTAAGCCCAAAACAATCTGACCCTTGTGCAGTGTTGTTGCCCAAAAAACTGGACAAAACTGCCTCGGGTTTGATTACTTATGAATGGGTAAATGGACTTTGTTTTATCTGGTTTTTGGGTAGAACATAGTTTAATATTCAAAAAGGCTTCCCTCCAATTTTAAAGTCAAATGGAGCTGGTTTTCAAATTCAAATGCCTTAGACAAGCTGAACTGCCCATTAAAGAAGGTTTCTTGCATGCCCAGCACATTGATTAGAGTTAGTTGAGGTAGTTTGGCTTGGTTGGTTACTTTTAATGCTTTTGTATTTATTGCTCAATATGGAAGCATGCCTTATTGTCTTTTTGATGTATTTAAAAGTATGAAAATTGTAATGAAAAACGTTGGGAAAGAAAATATTCAAAAAACAGATTTTGAAAAACAACATTTTTGGCTCTCTCTCTCTCAACTACTACATTTTTGGTTTCTTCTTCTTCCCAAAAGCTAACAACCTTTTCAAGAACCCTAAACCTCCATTAAAACCAGAAACAAAACCTAAACAAACCCAAAAAAAAAAAAAAAAAAACAAAATCAAGAACCAAGAACCAAGAACCAACAACAATCATTCTTGACTAACACCTTGAAAGATTGTGCTCTAGGGTACAACAACATAAACCTACACCAAATTCCATCGAGGTCCCCATACTACAGAAGGTTGTAAGCAGTGGCAACTATATTTGAAAATGAATTGGTTATCCATAAAGATAAAGAAAGCTTTCTTGTAGTTCCGCTTCTTGCTCTAAAAATGAAGAAAGACTTGTCCTAAATCACCGGTTGGGTTTAGCCAGGAATAAAGAATAGATGGAGACATCCAACCCTTTAGTGTCCACGAAATCCAATGTGAGGACACTAGAGATTTTTTTGATCCCAACACTGGGGTAACATTCACAGGAAGGTTGAAGTGGAACCAGCCCTGCAATTGTAATCCTGTCGTGGCCTTCCTCAGCAACGTGTTTCAAAAGAAGCATTTTTCTTTGGCTGTCACTGAAGGAGCTTTCTTCTCCCTTTGTTACTGACTTTGGTACAGATTCGAACACTTGTTAGGTAAGTAGCTACTCCAGCTGATCTAACTCCAGATGATCCAGCTTCTTTTAAGGATAGGTTAGAGTCACGGATAAAGTGGACTACCGTCGGTGACCCCCCGTTCTTTCTAGTGGGTTTTTTCCCGTCCCTTTTGGGACAAGAATACTGTGACTAGGGAAACGAAAAATGGAATTGAAGGCATAGTCTCAATAAAAAGAATTGAACACCAACCAACGAGTGGCGGATTTTGATGGAGTCTCGCAGAAGAAGAGCCTTACTCTATAGGGGCACCGAGATGCGAAACGCATCATCGATAGGCTGTTGACTAGGATCGTTAGCAAACAATTCAATTAACTGGTCAAAGATCTGGATATCATTAGTAACCAGTTGCTGAAAAGGCCGCATTTCATTGGTTGTCGGATGTAGTTGATTGGGGTTAGACGAACTAGGTTGACCCCCTCCTACCCTTGTGTTTGTGTGGGAGGTCCGCCCGCTCATTCTCCCTTTCCGACAATTGGATAGGCTGGACCAAGAGAAGAGGGAACTTCCATTGGAACTTCCATCGATCGAGTTTCAGTTGCTTTTTCTGTTGATCCAGGTGAGAAAGCTTACTAAGCCTGCCTCTGCTTTTGTCTGTCTCTTAAGGATAGCTCCTTCGTTTGAGAGCCTTTACACGAGTTCATTGAAAAGTCGACGAGGGAAAGGTATCGAGATTTAGCGTAGAATGAAAGCGCGGGATACAAGGGTAGGGCTGTACCCAAGCATCAGGAGATGTGAGAGACCTCGCTTGAAGAAGCTTATTGTGTGTGAAAATCACGTCACGGCAGCTTTCATTTTTTTAAATATAATGGTAGGGCTTTCATGGTATTGGTTGGGGTAAGGGGTAAGGAGTCTCGCCGGCTAATTAACGGTAAGGGACTGGGACATGTTTCCTACCACGGGGATGGCCCATCCTGAGACTTATGGTGATGTGTTCTATGTTCTGGTCTCAGCCCGCCCCCCTTTCATGGAAAGAAATCAAAAATGACAACTCACCATTCGAAATATCTCCCTTCGGGAGCTATTTCTCGTCCCTTTATGGGGTAGCTAATAAGCTTGTTATCTCTCCGTTCCGGTATTTATTAGCTCCATTACGTTCCTAAACCCTTATCCCGCCCACCCGGGGCTAAAGTACGCGCATACATGCACACATGTATGTGCGGGTTACACGGGTGCCTGGGTGCGTGCATAGTTCCAGTTATTTCTGCAAATAAGTTGTTTAGGTTTTCACAAGGCATAAAGGGCTATTGTTTGGCATGAGCTTCTGTCTTCAGTACTTCCTTTGAGCCCCATATACACCATCACCTCTTTTGCGACTGCTAAAGATATTTGGGATTACATAAGTCTTATTCTCAGGGTGGATGATTCTCCATCTTTCCATCAGTTGCAACATAAAGAACATGCCTTAGCTTATGGGAAAAAAAAAATAAAAGAAAGAAAAGAAGTGTCTGGCGAAGTGGGAGGCGCATTTCTTTCTGTTGGTCTCGGTGACATTGGAAGTTTCATCCTTGCTAAAGAAAGGAACAGCCAAGTCCTGAGGTCATAGGGGAACGGATGAAGACAAGACGACACTGGTTGTTCAATGCACCTCCAAATGGATTCATGATAGATGATTGGCCCACCTAACTGATGATGAGATTCTCAATCGATTTGATCGAATTTAGAAAAGTCTTTATCATTATTCAGAACAGTGGAGCTTTCGATCAAGATGTTCTTGCCGGCGATAAACCGATGCATGAGCTAAGGCTCCCATGTCCCGCCGACCCTCCGAAAAAGAAAGGTTGTAAAATGGCTCATAGGGAGTCAGCTTTCTTCATCAACATTTTCATTAACGCCTTCCGCCTTGAATAAGTGGAAATGCTTAGCCCCAAGAAGATGTTGTTAATGGCTTTTTTAAGGTAGTCATCTAGTAAGAATGAATGAAACTTCAACCTTCGATCGGAATACTTTAGAAGGCATCTAGAGGGCCTCTTTTCGGCTGGTCATACATAACCCGAACCCTTAGGTTAAGGTTAGAGGGACGAGACTAGATGCAAGAAGGGGACAAATTATCCAACTTTCGTTTTTGCTTTTCTCCATAAAATGGAAATCTCTCCGGTCAACATCTTTCCTTTTTTCTTTTTTATGCATTTCTTTATGGGCTTTAGGAAAAGGAGAAAGTGTATAACGTGTAACGGGCCGAAACGCCATTTAAGGAAGAAAGAAAAAGGATGGAGACTTTTCAAACTAGCATAGCATACAGGATTGGGTGAGATCAAAGACCTAGAAGTGGACTCTATCTTTCATAAGACTTTCCTAAAGCGCTATCGGGCTAAGAGGGGCGGTTATTCTGATGAGTTAACCTAGTTCATTAGTTCTAGCTATCCTCGGACTTGCTATCCAATGCATGTATTTTACCCTTATGCGATGATTTAGCTTCCTATCTTAGCTGATAATTCAGAACTGGATGGTATTAAAGAATGGGAGTAGGGCTTTAATAAAGAAGAATTTTTGAAGAAAGGGGGTTTTTGGAAGATATGGACCTGGACCACTAGTGAGGCAGGTGTGGATGGGCTTTCATATCCGGTTGATAGAGGAGGATTTCACTCATTGGATTGCTTCTTTGTCTTGGCTTAGCTCGTTAGGGAGAACGGGATTACTTGAATATGCAGGTGATGGTCCCACTTCGCCCCTTGTTTCAACCGCGGCTTGGATAACGAGAAGGGGAATCTGCTTTTCACATTTATATAGACCCTAACAGCTATCCAAGCTCTACTTTATGCTAGTACTTGATCGATCGGTGAAGTCCTCTTATTTGAATAACCCATCAATGCCGCACTTCCTGCTCTAACCGCTACCAGCCATCAAAACATTCCGGACGAGCCACACGAAATAATCCTTTCTGTTTCTTAAGATCACCTCCGGGAGAGGAAAAGCTGAGCAAGGAAGGTCAATATCATAATTACATCTTCCTAAAAGAAAAGGATTTGCGTAAAAAGTCCTTTTTTTTTAGAATTCTTTCTCCTGGAAAGAAGAATCTTCAAAATATATATATAATTTCAATATATATATAGTAAGTAAGTAGGGCCCCAGAACGCTAAAAAGGTGGGGGAACCAGAGTGGTCACGATAGGAAAGATAAATGACTATAAGGAACCAACGATTCTCTCTTCTTAAACAACCTATAGCCTCCACACTAAATCAGCATTTGATAGATTATCCAACCTGAGCAATCTTAGTTATTGGTGGGGGTTCGGTCCGTTAGCTGGTATTTGTTTAGTCATTCAGATAGTTACTGGCGTTCTTTTAGCTATGACTATCCCCCCGAGGGGGGTAACGTACCTATCTCCCATGAGTAGATCTCATTATATGACCATTTTTATGTAACCCGAGGGCCTCTTAAAAGTCCCCATAATAGGGAGTGGAGAGTTCGTTTTAAAAAGGGTTTAAGTTACTTCTTTTCTGCATCAATCTATGAGAAAGAATGGAGGATCAGACGCGAATCGAGTGAGCTCATTCGCTTTTTTTTGTCTGTTCTGGAAGATCTATGATTTGGTAGCAGAGAAGGGTGTAGCTTGGAGGTAGTGCTTTTACCTTTTTTTTATTTGGTCATTAATGCATCAATGGAGTCAACTTAATGATGCGAATCCACCCGAGACTGCTCGACCGACAACCCGCTGGGGTGCTGACCCATTACAAATGAAGGTGGGACCGATCACTAGGGCCCAAGCCAAGAAGTTCAAGGACAATCTTGCTGTTTTCATACAAGGAATAAGTCATAGTCAAGAGGGGTTGGCCACATCTAAAGAACCAAGGCCTGTTTTACTCATACAAGCAATAGAAGCCAAAACAGGGTTGGGTGACGTTTTTGGTGATAATAAGGAGGTCGGGTTGTATGAATTGGAACCCCATTTTTATGGGTTCAATTCATATGGAGGATGAGTCATAGAAACCATCCAAAACAGCTTCAAAGCCGACCAACAAGGTGGTTTGGCACAAGGAGAAGGAAAAGCCGGATTTGCTGTATTCCTTGCTGGCTTTACTGTATTTTACTATATTAGCCTTTTCTCATACTTCCAAGCAAGGGCAACGTGAGGAACTTCACAATAAGCTTATTTGGCATCCTACAAAGCATATTGAAGCTGATTTGGAGCTCACTTTGGTCAAAGTCAATTTAGTCAAAAAGCTAGTATTTTAGTTTCCTAATTTTATTCTACTTTTTGTTTTAGGAAACTACCATTATTTTTAGTTTTTATTTATTTATTTTCTGGACAAATAAGTTTAGGAAAGTTATTATTTTATTATTTTCATTGTAAATTAATTAATTCCCAATTCAAAATAAAGGAATTAATTAATCCAAATTAGATTAGGAAAAGGAAAGTTTCGGCCAAGGTAGACTTCTTCATTGTGTGGCCGATTTTTCCTAGGGTTTTTAGGGTTTATTGTGTTTCTTTCAAAGCCTATTAAAGGCTTATTTTTCAAGATGAATACAACTTTGATTTGATTGAGAAAATACTTATGAGATTAATTATCTCTTTGTTCTTTGAGAACACCTAAAACACCATTAGAGAATTGGTTGTTTTAGCTTGACTTATCAATAGGTTTTCCATCCCCTATTGTGGCGTCTACATTATACCAAGGTTTCTAACCACAGGTTGGTTAGGGGTTGAGGTCCATTCCATTAGAACTTGACTTAATTAAAGATCCGGGCTAATATAATACGGGTTTAGGAGCAGGTCGTCCTAGGTTCGTATCATTTGGTATCAGAACCTGGTTTTGTTCAAGTTTGATCTATCTTTATTTGCTTTATTTGTTTTGTGTTATTCTACAATTTTAGCATTAGGTTAAGGTTGCATCCATCCTATACACGTTCAGCATCTTAAAAAAAAAAAAAAAAATTCATTCCTAGTTGAATTAGGATTTCCTAGTTTTATCGTATTTTTGTTTCCTAGTTTGTTGGTTGTCTTTTATCATTGTTCTTGTTAATTTGGTTTTTGTTGATTTTTCTTTGCTGTTTTAGTCTTAGAAATTTGCATTCATATATTAAAAAAAAAAAAAAAAAAAGAAGAAGTTTGCGGCATCATTTAAAAAAAAAAAAAAACTGCACATTGTGTTTATTTGGAGGTCACGGTTTGGTGTTTGTTTTGGAGTTGGAACTGCAGTTTTGGTAATTATTCTTCCTACTGCAGTTGTTTGAGTTCTGTGAGTGAAAAAAAAAAAAGAAAAGAAAAAAAAGAAAAAAAGAAAGAAGAGGTAAAGTCGAATAAAAAAAAAAAAAAAATTCAGTTTGTTGGAGTTTGATTTGTTTGCTGGAAATTTGTTGGAGCTGCTGGTTTTTGATTATTTATTCAATATTTGAGTTGCTGGGAAATTATTCTTGCTGCTGGATATTTGGATTTTGGGTGATTAAATTTTTTGGATTAAAATTAGTTAAAGGAATTGATACAAAACTTGAATTACAAGAACAACCAACACTTTTCTATATTTTTGTTCTCTTTGATTCTTGATCGTATTTGAATTTCTTTTCCTGGAATTTTATTCTTGAACTCATAATCTACTACCATCTGGTACAGTTTTCAAAAATTCCAACGTTTTACCAAGAGCTAGGAAAGTTATGGAACCGGATCATGGGCCAAACAGCTCCAAAACGGACCCATACTCTGCATACTGGGCCCATCAGATACAGCAATCTGTTTGGAATAACAAATGGACTTTCCCATGTCATTTGGACCTGAAATTTGAACCATAGTCTTCTATATATGTCTGTAGACATCCCTCAAACTTTCAGCCCAAAACGCCATTTGCAACCTGAGATATAAGATAAATAGTGGAACTATGTTACTGGAAATTATGAATCCAGCACCATAGGCATTTCAAGCATAACATTCCTACTCTTTTGTGCATAATTTTGCCTATACTTTTGCATACATAACTTAGGCACAAAACATTATCAAAATATACCTTGAATAAATTAAAACATATAAAAAAATATAAACTCATAAAAGGAAATGATTTGATACCAAGGTGTACATGCTAGCCGGTGACATGCACCATCAAGTGGCAAAATTGCCACACTTCAACACTCCTCCTTGGCAATTTTGTATGAGACATTGAGAAGTCCTCTCAATATCTCAAATCTCTTCTTTCCCAATGGCTTGGTGAAGATATCCGCCAAGTTCTCCTCGGACGTCACATACTCCAACTTCACTTCACCACTTGCTTCAAATTCCCTTAAGGAATGATACTTGACCGGTATATGTTTGGTCCTCCCATGTTGGACTGGATTTTGTGCAATTGCTATTGCTGAAGTATTGTCACACAATATTACCATGGCTTCCTCTTGCTTCAAGCTCAAGTCCTCCAATAATTTCCTAAGCCAAACACCTTGATTAGCACAACTTGAGCAAGCAATATACTCGGCTTCCGCGGTGCTTTGTGCAACGGTTTGTTGCTTCCTGGAATTCCATGAGAAAGGACCATTTCCAAGAGTGTAAATGTAGCCCGATGTGCTCTTGCTATCATCCAAAGAACCAGCCCAATCACTATCACTATAACCAAGCAAAGCTTCATTCATGCCATCCTTGTACCATATACCAAAATCACTAGTACCTTTCAAATACCTTAGGATTCTTTTTGCACAACTAAGATGATTTTGTGATGGACTATGCATAAATCTTGACAAAACAGCCACACTAAACATGATATCCGGTCTAGTAGAGCATACATATAAAAGGCTACCAATTAAATTTCTATAGATGGAAGGATTTACCTTTGGAGAATCATCATCCTTCACCAACTTGGTGCCTTCATTCATAGGTGTGGCAACGCTATTACAATCCTCCATGTCAAACTTCTTGAGCAACTCCTTCACATAGCTTTCTTGAGATATGAAGATGCCCTTGGATGATTGGACAACTTCAATTCCAAGAAAGTATTTCATCTCTCCAAGGCTAGACATCTCAAAGTTCAATTCTAGCTCACTTTTGAAATTGCTCACTTCTTTCTCATTACCACCGGTCACTAGGAGGTCATCAACATAAAGAGACACCAACACCATGCAACCATGAGTCCTAATATACAATGTAGGCTCATTAGGACTCCTCCTAAATCCATGCTTTGTCAAAAAACCATCTATCTTGGCATACCATGCCCTAGGAGCTTGTTTAAGGCCATACAAGGCCTTGTGTAGCTTGTATACCTTCTCTTCACTTCCTTTCTTCACAAAACCTTCGGGTTGCATAATATAGACCTCTTCCTTCAATATTCCATTCAAGAAGGCTGACTTCACATCAAGGTGATATACTTTCCAAGACTTTTGTGCCAAAATTGCAAGGAGAAGTCTTATTGTTTCCATCCTTGCAACCGGTGCAAAAGTCTCTCCATAATCCACACCGGATTGTTGTGCATATCCTTTGACAACAAGCCTTGCCTTATGCTTATTTATGGACCTATCCGGATTGTACTTGGTCCTAAAGATCCACTTCACCCCAATAGCATTCTTTCCCTTCGGTTTTGTTACCAAGCTCCAAGTGTCATTCTTGTTTATCACATCAATTTCATCTTGCATGGCTTGTCTCCATTCTTTTCTTGCCATAGCCTCATGGACATTGATTGGATCACTCAATGCCACATTACACCTTTCATAAATCTCATTAAGAGGTCTTGTGCCTCTCACACCATCACCAATCTCCAAATCAGCCCCTATGGAGATTTCTAGCTCATTCTCATCATATTCATCATCATGGGCAGCACCTTCATCATTTCCTTGTTCCTCATCATTATCATGAGCTTCAAGTCGATTGTCTTCATCCATACTAGCCAACTCCTCCTTACTACAAACCCATTTAGCTTCCTCATCAACTTTCACATCTCTACTTATCACAAGTTTCTTAGTTTCCAAGTTATACACTCTATATCCCTTGGTCACATCACTATAGCCAACCAAAACACCAACTTGTGACCTTTCATCAAGCTTTCCTCTCTTCTCTTGTGGTACTAGGATGTAACAAATGCTTCCAAATACCCTTAGATGATCAAGAGAAGGCTTATATCCAAACCAAAGCTCAAATGGCGTTTTACTCCTCAAAGACTTTGAGTAAAGCCTATTTTGGATGTAGATGGATGTATTAACTCCTTCGGCCCAAAACTTCTTTGGCAAGCCACTTTCAAACAACAAACATCTAGCCATCTCCATGATGGTACGGTTCTTCCTTTCACATACACCATTTTGTTGTGGTGTGTATGGTGTAGTGAATTGATGAACTATACCATGATCCTTACAAAGTTGTTTGAAAGTCTCACTTGTGTATTCCCCACCATTGTCCGTCCTTAACACCTTTATAGTGCAACCGGATTGATTTTGCACTAACTTCATAAATTCTACAAACTTCTCCAATGCTTGTGATTTTCTTTCAAGGAAATACACCCAACACATTCTTGAGTAATCATCAATGAAAGTTATGAAATACTTGCTGCCATTTAAGGATGGAACACTCATAGGACCACAAATATCCGAATGTATAAGTCCTAACTTCTCCTTTGATCTCCAAGAACAAGATTGAAATGCTAGCCTAGTATGCTTTCCTTTTTGACACACTTCACACACATGTTCTTGCTTCTCCACCAATGGCATGTCTCTAACAAGTTCATGTGTGCCTACCAATGACTTAAAGCTAGCATGGCCTAGTCTTTTATGCCAAAGTTGAGAGGTGTTCTCAACTTTGGTGTTCAATGCAACCGATGCACCATTTTCATCCATATTCAACCTAAAATTCTTGTTCTTCATTCCAACACACATTAATTCATTTCCATGTGGATCAACTATAGTGCATGTCATGTTTGAGAAGTGTAATGCATATTTGTTCTCAAGCATTTGACCTACACTAAGTAAGTTCTCACATAAAGAAGGTACATAGAGAACATCATGGATAGTTTTGATACCTTTGGTGGTGTGTATCACCACATCTCCTTTGCCTTTCACTTCCATCAAGGCTCCATTTCCAATTTTGACTTTGTTGTGGCTGCTCCTATCCAAGTTTGTGAACCACTCATGCTTGTGAGACATATGGTGTGTTGCTCCACTATCAATGATCCATCCTTCATCATTCTTGATGCTACTAAAACAAGTAGCAACAAACAACTCTTCGGATTCACTATCACTTGCATTATCTTTAGCAACATTTACTTGTTGCTTATCTTTCTTGTTTGCCTTGCATACTCTCTCCACATGACCCTTTTGTTGGCATTTATGGCAAAATGCATCCGGCCTCCACCAACACCCTCTTGGATGATGACCTTTCTTTTTGCAATGGTGACAAGGTTCATAGGACTTCCTCTCGGGTTTGCTAGTTTCACCTTTCTCCTTTATGACCTTAAGCTTGTTCTTCTTTTGATTTTGTGTCTTTTGATGTTGTTTAGACACAAATGCAGCCTCCATTGATTCTTCATGTCTAATCCTCCTCCTTTGCTCCGTAGCTTGCAAGGCATTCACCAACTCGGTCAAGGAAATTTCATTTAGGTTCCTTGACTCCTCCAATGAAGATATCTTAGCTTCAAACCTCTCGGGCAAGGAGACCAACACCTTCTCTACAATCCTTTGGTCACTTAATCTTTCACCTAGCACCCTAATTTGATTCACCACATTAAGAAGCCTTGTGGTGAACTCCTTAACCGTTTCTTTGTCTTTCATCTTGATGGTCTCAAACTCCCTCCTTAGGTTAAGGATTTGCATTTGCCTTGTCCTTGTACTCCCTTGGAACTCATCTTGAAGTTTGTCCCAAGCTTCTTTGGCACTCTCACATGCCATTATCCTTGAGAAAATGGTATCACTAATACAAGAATGAATGGCGGTGAGAGCCTTGAAACCTTTAGCCAATTCCTCCTCATGGTGCTTGATTTGGTTGACCGTTGCCCCTTGTCTCAAAGGCTCGGGTTCTTGGGGATTTATGGTGACCTCCCAAAGACCATAAGCCTTCAAGTAGGCTTGCATCTTGATACTCCAAATGTTGTAGTTCTCCCCATTGAGGATAGGAGGAGAAGGAGTTGAAAAACTTGAAGAAGCCATGTGAATGTTGCTTTCTAGTATGAAGGAATATGAAAATATATTTGTGCTTTCAAGTATCTCTTCACTCTCAAGGAACGAACCAGCCCAAAAACCTCATAAATCTCACAAAAATGTTCCTTGCTCTGATGACACTTTGTTGGGGTGAGAAGGTTATGACCAAGAGCAAGCTAGCTTGAAGTGTTAGCAACAAGCAAGCTTTTGGTGATGCTCTTGGGAATGGTTGTGTGTGAGTTGTGTTTTTAGGTTTTGGTTATGGTGTTTTCTGGTTTTTAGGGTTCCTAGAGTGTTCTAAGGTGTTGAAGAAGAGATAAGAAGAAGGGGACCACGTTGCTTTTGAAAAATGAGGCTTAGATGTTTAGCCATTTCATTCATTTTACAATATAAGCTTGAAATTACAACTAGTTCACACATGCCAAGCATGTGAGCTTACAAAATGAGTAAAGTATTTGAAATTTAAAAAATAAAAAGTCAACACCTAACTTTTCATACACAAAAGAGTCAAAAACCAGCTGCAACGTGTCTATTCCAAATATAGTAAAAAGTGGCACATGGTTTGAACTAAGTTCCTATTGTTTAACTAGTTTGGGTAAACAACCAAACTACTAGCTTCACCTACTTAGTTTCCCTTTGTATCTGCTTATGAAACTTGGTTTGAAGCATCCTTGGTCATCAATAAATATTGTTCCAAGAGCTAGGAAAGTTCTGGAACCGGATCATGGGCCAAACAGCTCCAAAACTGACCCATACTCTGCATACTGGGCCCATCAGATACAGCAATCTGTTTGGAATAGAAAATGGACGTTCCCATGTCATTTGGACCTGAAATTTGAACCATGGTCTTCTATATATGTCTGTAGACATCCCTCAAAATTTCAGCCCAAAACTCCATTTGCAACCTGAGATATAAGATAAATAGTGGAACTATGTTGCTGGAATTTATGAATCCAGCACCATAGGCATTTCAAGCATAACATTCCTACTCTTTTGTGCATAATTTTGCCTATACTTTTGCATACATAACTTAGGCACAAAACATTATCAAAATATACCTTGAATAAATTAAAACATACAAAAAAATATAAACTCATAAAAGGAAATGATTTGATACCAAGGTGTACATGCTAGCCGGTGACATGCACCATCAAGTGGCAAAATTGCCACACTTCAACATGCTCTCCATTGCTCCTCGGGCACTCCATAATTAAATGTCACATGTATTAAATTTTTCTTCCATGTTGTTGATGTCATGTACCATGACATCACATATCAATTGGAAATTGAGTTGCACACAATAAGCATAAAAGAAGTACTAAAGAGTCAGCAGTGCTCTAGAGTGAATATTATTTATTTTTTTATCTAATTACTCTTAGTATCATATTTTATTAGCTAATTTGCAATGCAATTATCTAGAAAACTTATACAAAGTAATTAAATTTATTTAATCATGCAATTGTCAATTGAAAAAGTGTTGTATCTAATTTTAGATATGAAGACAAAAAAAAAATTATCAAAAAATAAAATATATCTTCTGCACATGTTTTTCTTTGTTAACAAAGATGTATAGATCATTTTTTTTTTTTAATAATAGAAGTGCATAATTTTTAGTTCCTGAACTGCGAATAACTTACCCTTTTTGGAGATCCCTCCTTTAGTTCCCAGCTTAGAATCCTTGGAATCTTTTCTAGTCCTCTTCTTATTGTTGAAACTTTGACTATGCTCCACAGTATTGGCCTTGATCTCGGCCTACGAAAATCTTTCGTTAAATCTTCTATTGTCATCTTCAATATGAAGTTTCCCAACAAGAGTTTCCACATCCGTTTCCTTCCTCTTATGTCTAAAATATTCTTGAAGTCTTTCCAACTAGGCAGTAGATTCTCAATTATAAATGCTACTTAAAATACTTCACTAATTATCATCCCGTCAAAATGAATATCTTAAATAAGCACCTGTAATTCATGTACTTGACTCATCAGAGGCTTTGAATCCACCATTTTAAATTCCAAAAACCAACTTACTACAAACTTTTTGGCACCAACATTCTCTATTTTATATTTATGGTCTAAATTTTCCCACAACTCTTTTGTTGTTTTTGTGCTACAATGCATTCATACAAAGCATCTGATAAACCATTCAAGATATAATTCTGACACAAGTGATCGAAATGCTTCCATGCATCCACCACCATGAGTGTTTCTCTATCACTCTGTTCATTACTCGGAGGTGCATCTTTAGTCAAGAACCTCGCTAGGTTCATGGTTGTCAAGTAAAATAGCATCTTTTATTGCCATCTCTTGAAATTGCTCCATTAAATTTCTCTAGTGGCTCAGCATGATTTTTAGGTACAGCGACCGATGTAGGAATAAGCATTTGGACCACAAAAGTTGGAGTTGACACTTATGTAGCATGCATAATTTGACCTCGTATCAGAAATCACATCATCTAATCCACTTGCCATTTCTATATAATCACAAAACAAAAATCAATAGTTGTTGTTCTAAACCCTAATAAACTAATTAAAACCAATTTCTAATAAGAAAATACAACAACGTGATTTTTTAAATTTTTCTTTAAACACCCACAAAATGCTGTATACATCTGAATAATTGTTGTATACCCCACAAAATTGCTGTATACACCATAAAATTGCTATATACAGCTAAATAATTCCACACAGCATACATCATCACTGACATAATCGCTGACGTCATCCACCGATGTCATGCTAACATGGCATTATGCTGATGTGGCACCATAGTGTCATGTCATGATGATGTAGCATACTAGCATGTCGATGACATTACTAATGATGTTTAATGACAACATCACCATCTGATGTCTCTGATGTGTAAGCTTTTGGTATCGAGCCTTGTACCTGGACTGAAACACCAGCCTACTTGCACCTGGGCTGAAATATGAGCCTACTTAGACATGTGCTGAGCTTTAACATGGGCCGAACTAAATAAAATCAAGTAAAACTCGACCAGAGGTCCCACGGGCTACCCATCTTCAACCTCTAGTCACATCATTCTTGACCCATTTCACTTGTAAATGGGTCGACTGACTTAGTTGAAATTTTTTCATCAATTTTTATGTTCTAACAACAAAAAATCGTCGGAAAATCTCCAAAATATACATAAAATCATGGGTAATTAGATTATGGGTATAATTTTTGATAAAAACAAGGAAACGATTATACTAGTTCCATTTAAAAAAAAAAAAAACACAGTATAAATTTTTTTTTTAAATTAAAATAAAAATTTGATGAAATTTAATCTCACAACAACATAATGAACATATATGCATACACGATTAGTAAGGAAATTCATCTTACGATTGTAAGAAAATTATAAATTTTAGAACTTATATGTATGGATTGAATAACTGATCTGAGGCCTGTGTGATACCGCAATCTCCTTAAGATGAATTTCGTTCCACTGATACAGATGGCTCTGTGACATTCGTCTCCCAGGATACAATAGATTAGCTTAGATTTTGGACACAACACCACTTAAATATTCCACTACGAAATATTATGTACCTAAGATTTACCATATTTACAATATGCACACAATGCAAAGCACCTCAAACACTTATCTCAATTCTTCTTTATCTGCCAAATGAAAGCTCCAAAAGGCTATATATAGCTTCATAAAACCACCTCTCAAAAACCCAAATGGAAGGAAAATTAAAAGTCATTACAACCCAATTAAAACATGCCATCAATTCTCCATTAATGCAAAACATAATGTTAAATCATTCGATAAAAAAAATGTTATAAACGTTACACTTGTTCCCCTGATATCTGGACAGTAATATATACTCATATATATATAATCTCTTCCATAATATGTATAAATTAAAACATTATGCATCATGAAACACCATGCATGCGGGCTTGTCTGTATATATATTTAACTATGTATATATTGCATCTATTTACGTATGTATGTGTTTGTGAAAAAGTCTAAACATTTTATATCTCTTATTGACAATTGTTGGGGATTTTTATATTAATTTGAATAATTTTTATTGGTTGATCAAAATGTTTCAGTTAGAATATGATGGAAAATATAATTTTGATTATGGATTATAAGTTGGAAGCACTTTGATAATCTTAGATTAATTTTAATTTTGTTTATCTAAAAGCAATTTGTAATGTGATTAGTGTTATTATTTTAAATAATACCATATAATGAAATAATGCATGAACTATGTAATGTATTAAATTTACATATAAAGGTTCATAATTCTAGTAACAATCATAATAATAATAATAATAATAATAGTAATAATAATAAACACATCTAAAATATAACAAAAAGTTAAAAATAATAATTAAAAACAATAATAATAAACCCATCAAGTAGAAGTGCAAAAAATATCTATAAACCCATTGAGTATTATTCAATAAAAATTATTAAAAAAATAAAAAAGTGAGAAAATTTGAAAAAGCATGAAAAAATAATATTCTAAAATTGTTCAATAAAAATTAAAATTTTTCTTGCTTAATTATTTTTCTTAGTTTGCTGCTTGATAACTTGTTGCTTGACATATGTGAATTTGGTTTGTGATCAACAACTTCTTTATAGGAACCATCATCTTCAACAATCAATGGATTAGGTCGTTTTCCAAGAGTTTTATTTGGAGAATTGAAGTCATTTTCAGCCGTAGAGCCCTATACAAAAATCAAAATATATTAGCTCGTGAACTAAATAAAGTTATTTGTAAATAAAATGTAGTAGGTAATACCACGAACTACGTTCAACTTAACAATATTAGTGTTTTCAAGTCCAGAAACCTCATCATAATCCTAATAATATAATTTTGTGTTATTAAAACAATAAAAAATATGATAAACATTGAAGACGGTGTTATAAGAATGTATATATATACACCTATTTTCTTAGTTTACTTCACACTAACATGATTTATTTCATAAGAATTTAAAACATATTTTGTTATAAGTTCATTGTTGTCGATCAAACTCATTACTGTATGAACTTCACTATGCTCACTAATATTTGGGGATCTTGCCATTCAGCTTCCTTATGCTTTACGGGTTTACTGACCCATTGACTCGCACACATGTCAGACTCTTTGGTCCGTGTTTCAAGACGGGCTGAATGAGGAACCCACAGGTCGACGCTAGGAGCGTGCAGCTGCCGAAGCATGCCATGACGGCTTGCGCTGCCAACCACGATCGTGGCGACGACGTCTCCATCGGCACATCTACAGCTTGGGCTTGGGCCGTCGTCACAATCTGCATCGGTTTTGATGTGATTCCGCCCGAGCCCGCTCCACCGATAACCCGCTAGGGTGCTGACTCGACACGGATTAAGACTAGGCCAATCACAAGAGCTCAAATTAAGAGATTTAAGGGCAACCTGGGAGTATTTATACAGAGGGTAATTAATCTCAATAGAGCTTGTCCATACTTGAAGATACAAAGCCTATTCGAAGCATCCAAGTGGTGGAAGCCGATATGGACCCGGGTGACGGTTTTGGTACATTTTTGGAGTCCGGGAAGCATGAAATGGTTCCAATGCTTTATGGGTTCAATACATATGCCTCAGAGGTGATGGAATCAAGTTAAAGCAGCCTCAAATGCAATCAAAAAGGGCTTGTACGGACAGCATCAACAATTTGACCGAATTTGTTGTATTGCTTGCTGGCTTTACTGTATTTTACTGTATTAGCCTTTTCTTATTTTTCCAAGCATGGGAAACGTGTGGGACTTCATATTCAGTTTATTTGGCATCTTACAAAGCATCAAGAAGCTGATTTGGAGCTCAATTTGGTTAAAGATTGGTCAAAGTCAACTTAGTCAAAAAGCTAGTATTATAGTTTCCTAATTTGATTCTACTTTTTGTTTTAGGAAATTACCATTACTTTTTAGTTTTTATTTATTTATTTTCTGGAAATATAAGTTTAGGAAAGTTATTATTTTATTATTTTCATTGTAAATTAATTAATTCCTAATTCAAAATAAAGGAATTAATTAATCCAAATTAGATTAGGAAAGGAGTGAGAATTTCGGCCACCATAGAACTCTTTATTGTGTGGCCTGTTTTTCCTAGGGTTTTTAGGGTTTATTTTGTTTCTTTCAAAGCCTATTTAAAGGCTTATTTTTCATTAATAAGATAACTTAAAAACTTTGATTTGATTAAGAAAATACTTGTGAGATTAATTATCTCTTTGTTCTTTGAGAACACCTAAAACACCATTAGATAATTGGTTGTTTTAGCTTGACTTATCAATAGGTTTTCCATCCCCTATTGTGGCGTCTACATTATACCAAGGTTTCTAACCACAGGTTGGTTAGGGGTTGAGGTCCATTCCATTAGAACTTGAACTTAATTGAGATCCGGGCTAATATAATACGGGTTTAGGAGCAGGTCGTCCTAGGTTCGTATCATTTGGTGTCAGAGCTAAATTTTGTTCAGGTTTGATCTATCTTTATTTGCTGTATTTGTTTTTGTGTTATTCTGTAATTTTAGCATTAGGTTAAGGTTGCATCCATCCTATACACGTTCAGCATCTTAAAAAAAAAAAAAAAAAAAAAATTCATTCCTAGTTGAATTAGGATTTCCTAGTTTTATCGTATTTTTGTTTCCTAGTTTGTTGGTTGTCTTTTATCATTGTTCTTGTTAATTTGGTTTTTGTTGGTTTTTCTTTGCTGTTTTAGTTTTAGATATTTGCATTCATATATTAAAAAAAAAAAAAAAAAAAAAGAGTTTGCGGCAACATTAAAAAAAAAAAAAAAACTGCACATTTGTGTTTATTTGGAGGTCACGGGTTTGGTGTTTGTTTTGGAATTGGAATTGCAATTTTGGTAATTATTCTTGCTACTGCAGTTGTTTATGTTCTGTGAGTGAAAAAAAAAAAAAAAAAAAGAGGTAAAGCCGAATAAAAAAAAAAAAAAAAAAAAAAACGGAAAAATATTTCGGTTTGTTGGAGTTTGAATTGTTTGCTGGAAATTTGTTGGAGCTGCTGGTTTTTGATTATTTATTCAATATTTTAATTGCTGGGAAATTATTTCTGCTGCTGGATATTTGAGTTTGTGTGCTAAATTATTTGGATTAAAATTAGTTAAGGGATTTGATACAAAAACTCGAATTACAAAGAACAACAACCAACAACTTTTCTATATTTTTGTTCTCTTTGATTCTTGATCGTATTTGAATTTCTTTTCCTGGAATTTTATTCTTGAACTCATAATCTACTACCATCTGGTGCAGTTTTCAAAAATTCCAACGTTTTCCCATTATTTTGTGTTTTCTTGTCTAGAAAGCCGAAAAATTAGGATTTGTTGGATTCTTTCAGTATTGCCTACTTTTTTGCTACTGTTTTGTTGATAAGTTTAATTAAAACATACTAGTGATCTAATTGCTGTTTTGTGGGTGTTTTAATTAGAACTTTGAGATAATTCATTGAGTGAAAAAAGACAAGAGTGTGTGAGCTTAAAAGAGGGTAAAAGCCGAAACTAGTGTGCTAGCATGAGTGTCGAGACCTTGTTTGAGTGAAACACGTGAGGGAGTAAATATTGTGAGGATTTATTTTATTTTCTGCAGTATTTTACTAACATGGTAGATTCTAGAATAAGAAGAGGAGATCCATCCTTGAGGATCAATGAGGAAGAGTCCGTAGCATTTCATGGCGATGACCGAGCTACTGGAAGTGGAGACCAAGTGGACTTGAGAACTATTTTGGAATCAATACAGCGGATGAGTGCTCAATTTGAGCATGTAAATCAAAGAGTGGGAAGATTAGAAGCCTCACAAGGAAGGCCGAATACAAGAAATAGGCAAGAATTCCATGGAGGACGAGGACGTCGCAAGAGGTCGAGAGAGGAATTTGATGAGGAGCCATTGGACGGTGACTTTGAGGAAGGTATGGACGAAACCTTTGCTGTCCAAGATAGAGCTGGCCGTGGGAGATATAGGAGGGAGGATACAGATGAAGATTTGGGAAATATCAAGGTTAATATCCCACCTTTTATGGGTAAAAGTGATCCTGAAGCTTATTTGGAGTGGGAAGAGAAAATGGAGATGATTTTTGACTGCCACAACTATTCGGAAGGTAAGAAGGTGAAGATGGCAGCAATGGAGTTTGGCCATTATGCACTCCAATGGTGGATAAATGAGCAAAGCACCCGAAGGAGGGTTGGTGAAGACTTAATTACAACATGGCGACAAATGAAAGGAGTCATGAGGAAGCGGTTTGTGGCATCCCATTACCAAAGGTTGCTGCATCAAAGGCTTCAATCTTTGTCTCAAGGAAGTAGGTCCGTGGAGGATTATTACAAAGAGATGGAGATGTTAATGATGAGGTTAAACATGAGGGAGGATAGAGAGGCAACAATGGCAAGATTTCTTGGAGGGTTAAACCGTGACATTGCCAACCAACTTGAATTACAACAATACTTGGAATTGGAGGAGATGTTGCATGTAGCCATTAAACTTGAGAACCAATTCAAGAGGAGGGGTGTTAGTACACGGTTTGGAGGAGTTTCTAGCAGTGGAAGGGCAAGTTCAAGTGGCTGGAAAAACAATTCCACTTATGAAAACAAGATGAGGCCGAAATTAGGAGAAGAATCTACCAACCGGCCAAGAAGGGAGGTCAAGACCGAATCTGTCCAAGCACTTAGAGGTGAGATAAAATCTGATCCTAAACCTCAAAAATCTAGAGAAATAATTTGTTTTAAGTGCCAAGGAAGAGGGCACATATCTAGCCAATGCCCAAATAGAAGAATCATGGTATTAAAGGGTGATGGTGAGCTGGAATCCGCAAGTGAAGAAAGTGGAGCTGAAACCGAGCAAGAGGAGGGTTGTAATGAAGATGAAACCGAACCTGTAGATACATCTAATGCCGAGTTGAGCTTGGTTTCAAGGAGAGTACTTGCTGTCTACAAAGATGAAGAGCAGATACAAAGAGAAAACATCTTCCACACTCGCTGCGAAATACAAGGTAAAATTTGTAGCATGATTATAGATAGTGGAAGTTGTACTAATGTGATAAGTAATCTTGTAGTTGATAAATTAGGCTTGAAAACAATTAAACATCCAGAACCTTATAGATTACAATGGCTTAATGATAGTGGTGAGATGAAAGTAAACAAACAAGCCAAAGTAAAATTTAATATAGGTAGATATGAGGATGTAGTTTTATGTGATATTGTACCCATGATTGCTGGACATATACTATTAGGTAGACCATGGCAATTTGATAACGATGCTACTCATTTTGGTCGAGAAAATAGTATTGTTTTCAGGTTTGAAGGGAAGAAGGTCAAGCTGGAACCATTATCTCCTAAAGAGGTTTACAAAGACCAATTACAAATGCAACAAAGGAGAGAAGCCGAAAAGCTTAAAGAAAAAGCAAGTATGGCACCAACGGCTTCACCATCCTTCCAAGAAGGTAAGATTGAGGTTGCTGACCAAGATAAGGTTTCTAAGGTTCATATTGAGTGGAAAGACCAAGAAAAAGCCGAGAGAGGGGTGAGAAAAGAGAGCAAACCCGAGAGCACACAAAAACTGGAAATTTCCGCCAATGAGAGCCAAACCGAGGAAAGAAAAAGAAAAGAAAGAAAAGAGAGGAAAAACCAGAATTTTTATTTGAGTTTAGGGGATATTAATAAGGTTATTGAGTGTAAGAAACCTTTGCTGGTCATGCTTTACAAAGAAAATTATTTTAATGATCAAACTAACTTTGAAGAACTTGAATTGCCAAGTTCAATGATTTCTCTTTTGAAGGAATTTGGAAATGTCTTACCAAATGAAATTCCAAGTGGACTACCATCCAATCAAGAGGGAAAAGGTGAGCTTGCTGTCCGAGGTAAGTCTTCTAATACTCAGGTTGTGTGTAAAAATTTTATTAAAACCAAGAGTGAGAAATTTGGTGCAAAAGCCGAGAGTGAGGAAGGTGAGATGGCATTGAGTGAGAAAGGAAAAGGAAGACAAGAAAGGAAGAATCTAAATTGTTATCTTAGCTTTGGTGATGTTAACAAAGTAATTATGAATAAAAAATCATTGCTGACCATGAAGTTTAAAGATACTTATTTAAAGATGTCTTTATTGCATAGAACTTTATCTGCATTGTTGAGAGCTTTACTTAGTGGCAATTTGAAAATTTGGAAAATATTGTTTGCTAACTTTAAAAAGTGTAATTTTTACCATAATGAGCATGTATTTCTAGATTTTGTTGTAATAGTATTTGACCCAGGAGAATTGGTTTGGTTGCACTTACAAAAGGAAAGGTTTCCTAATCAAAGAAAGTCAAAGCTCATGCCGCTTATGGATGGACCTTTTCAAGTTTTGGAGCCCAATAACAAGAATGCCTACAAGCTTGATTTACTAGGTGAGTATAACATGAGTGCTGCATTTAATGTTGCTGATTTAACTCCTTTTGCTGCAGGTGATGATCTTGATTTGAGGACAAATCCTTTTCAAGAGGAGGGGAATGATGTGATTCCGCCCGAGCCCGCTCCACCGATAACCCGCTGGGGTGCTGACTCGACACGGATGAAGACTAGGCCAATCACAAGAGCTCAAATTAAGAGATTTAAGGGCAACCTGGGAGTATTTATACAGAGGGTAATTAATCTCAATAGAGCTTGTCCATACTTGAAGATACAAAGCCTATTCGAAGCATCCAAGTGGTGGAAGCCGATACGGACCCGGGTGACGGTTTTGGTATATTTTTGGAGTCCGGGAAGCATGAAATGGTTCCAATGCTTTATGGGTTCAATATATATGCCTAAGAGGTCATGGAATCAAGTTAAAGCAGCCTCAAATGCAATCAAAAAGGGCTTGTACGGACAGCATCAACAATTTGGCCGAATTTGCTGTATTGCTTGCTGGCTTTACTGTATTTTACTGTATTAGCCTTTTCTTATTTTTCCAAGCATGGGCAACGTGTGGGACTTCATATTCAGTTTATTTGGCATCTTACAAAGCATCTAGAAGCTGATTTGGAGCTCAATTTGGTCAAAGATTGGTCAAAGTCAACTTAGTCAAAAAGCTAGTATTATAGTTTCCTAATTTGATTCTACTTTTTGTTTTAGGAAATTACCATTACTTTTTAGTTTTCATTTATTTATTTTCTGGAAAAATAAGTTTAGGAAAGTTATTATTTTATTATTTTCATTGTAAATTAATTAATTCCTAATTCAAAATAAAGGAATTAATTAATCCAAATTAGATTAGGAAAGGAGTGAGAATTTCGGCCACCATAGAACTCTTTATTGTGTGGCCTGTTTTTCCTAGGGTTTTTAGGGTTTATTTTGTTTCTTTCAAAGCCTATTTAAAGGCTTATTTTTCATTAATAAGATAACTTAAAAACTTTGATTTGATTAAGAAAATACTTGTGAGATTAATTATCTCTTTGTTCTTTGAGAACACCTAAAACACCATTAGAGAATTGGTTGTTTTAGCTTGACTTATCAATAGGTTTTCCATCCCCTATTGTGGCGTCTACATTATACCAAGGTTTCTAACCACAGGTTGGTTAGGGGTTGAGGTCCATTACATTAGAACTTGAACTTAATTGAGATCCGGGCTAATATAATACGGGTTTAGGAGCAGGTCGTCCTAGGTTCGTATCAGGTTTGAGCCCCGAGTCAATCGACAGACCGGCTCTCACTGTTCCACATCTGACTGAGGCGCATCGCTGGCCCCCATCCGGTTCCCTCCCAACAATTTCAAGTACTCTTTGACTCTCTTTTCAAAGTCCTTTTCATCTTTCCCTCGTGGTACTTGTTTGCCATTGGTCTCTCGCTCATATTTAGCCTTGGTAGGAATTTACCGCCTGATTTGGGTTGTATTCCCAAACAACCCAGGGGACTTGAGTCTGGTCCGCCGCTGAGGATGCTTCTTTAGACTACAATTCGAACACCGAGGGCGCTTGTTAATACGGGAATCCTTGTAAGTTTTTTTTCCTCCGCTTATTGATATACTGAAACTTAGCGGGTAGCCCGCCAGGTTAGGTTGGAAATGCATAACCAGCGGTGCATAGGGGTCTCTATAAGGCCGCGACAGCAATTCGTGCATGCAGTGAGGAGTCGAGGGTTGGACAACCACTGATTGCTATGGCACTCATCGCCAGGGACCTGCGTTTTGGCCAGCCGCGGACCATGGCACACGTTTAAATACTCAAAGTTTCATATCCGAAGCGAGTTTTTAAGAAACCATTCACGTTTTGGCCAGCCGCGGACCATGGCACACGTTGCTTTACATGGTCGTATCGATTGTTTGAAAGGTCTGAAAAAGAATGTTGTTATAGGGGGATGATGCCCGTTGGGACCGGATCCAAATGATTAGTGCACTGTTCAAGGCAACATCACAACATTCCTTTGTAAATGAAAAAGAATAATTTATTTGAGTAGGAAATAAAAGACATTTTGTTCAACCATAGAGAATTATTTAATTTTTACATGTCAAATAATTTACATGATATATCAAAACAATCGTTTCTAGGATTTAATTATTCCTAAAAGTGAATTCATCCTTTTCTCTATTTATGTTGTGGTAGTTTAATTTGGTAATAGAAATAAAGATAACAACGAATAGAAAGAAATGAATGGTCTGGATCGTGTATCAATGGCCAATCTTCAGTAGAAGAGAAGGTTTCATGGGAACAATTATTTATTTCTATTTTAGCTTCTCTTTTTCTTTTTTTTTTTATGATAAAAAGATATTGGAACATCAACTTGGGAGAGATGATGGGAGTAGGAGTTCATTTTGGTCATGGTACTAGGAAATGGAATCCTCAAATGGCACCATATATCTCTGCAAGGCGTAAAGGTATTCATATTATAAATCTTAACAGAAATGCTTGGTTTTTGGCAGAAGCTTGTGATTTAGTTTTTGATGTAGCAAGTAGGGGAAAACAATTCTTAATTGTTGGTATAAAAAACAAAGCAACAGATTTAGTAGCACAGGCTGCAATAAAGGGACTAAAGACTTCATAAATTCAGAACATAAACTTCATAAATTTAGGGACTTGAGAATAGAATAAAGACGAGGAGGCTTGATGCGAATCCAGCAGAACCCACTCAACCGACAACCCACTGGGGTGCCAACCTGATACGGATGAAGATCGGACCGATCACTAGTGCTCAAGCTAAGAAGTTTAGGGACAATCTTGTTGCCTTCATCCAGGGAGTAATTAATATTCAAAAGGGCTTGTCCATACCTAAAGATCCAAGACCTATCTTGAGCATACAAGTGGTGGAAGCCGGTACGGACCCAGGTAGCAGTTTTAGTGCAATTATGGAGGTCGGGAAGCATGAAATGGTTCCAATGTTTTATGGATTCAATACATATGTCTAAGAGGATATGGAATCAAGTGAAAGCGGCTTCAAAGTCGTCCAAAAAGGGGTTGTACGGACTGTTAGTAAATTTGGCCTATTTTTGCTGTATTTTGTGTTGACTTTATTATATTGTGCTGAGTTGGCTTTTTCTCTTTCTTCCAAGCAAGGGAAACGTGTGGGCCTTCATGATCAGCTTATTTGGCATCCTACAAAGCATATTGAAGCTGATTTGGAGCTCAAATTGGTCAATGCATGGTCAAAGTCAACTTAGTCAAAAAGCTAGTGTTTTAGTTTCCTAATTTGATTCTACTTTTTGTTTTAGGAAATTACCATTCCTTTTTGGTTTTTATATATTTATTTGTTGGAAAAATAAATTTAGGAAAGTTATTATTTTATTATTTTCATTGTAAATTAATTAATTACTAATTCAAAATAAAGGAATTAATTAATCCAAATTAGATTAGGAAAGGAGTGAGAATTTCGGCCACTATAGGAAACTACTTTGTATGGCCAGTTTTCCCTTTGTTTTTAGGGTTTATTTTGTGAATTTCTAGCCTATTTAAAGGCTTATTTTTCAATCAAAATTAAGCTTGAATTTTATACAGAAAATTATTTCTGAGATTGAATTCTCTTTGTTCTCTTTGAACGCCTAAAACACCATTAGTGAATGAGTATTTTAGTTTGAACTTATCAATAGGACATCCATCAGCTATTATGACATCTTCAATATACCAAGGTTTCTAATCACAGGTTGGTTAGGGGTTGAGGTGACCATTAGAACTTGAACATAATTAGATCTAGGCTAATATAATACCGGTTTAGGAGCAGGTCATCTGAGAGTTTGGGGTTTAATACCGATATTTTAGCAACAAATTCAATAAATCTAAGTGTAATCTTTGGTGTATTGGATCCAACCAATTGTACTTTTTTTCATTATAACTCAAAAAGGTGCATGATTCCGCAAATTACTTTTGAATAAATTAAGAAATCATATTTAAGAACAATAGCATTTTGTGATTCATTAAATCTACTTTATTTCTCTGTCAACCAATAATGTGGGATTGTTAACACGGTTAAAGCTAAATCGTTTGAAGTCCAAATGTAGCGTGGTACTCTTTCTACTACTATGTTAATATAGAATATGTTAATCCATAAATGGTTTCAAAGTGTTGGAATTTTTTTCCTATATAAAACACTCATGTCGATAAAAAAATGATTTGAACCCGTTATTTGCATTTGATTGTCAAAATTTAGAAAAATGGATATTTCTCCCCCTTTTTTTTTATCTTTTATATCCAATGTTGAATCGATGACCTGTGTATAAAGTAAAAGAATTATTTGGATTTGGCAGGAAAAAAAAAAAAAAACCAACTTTGCTGACAATTATTTGTTTGGTTAGAAGAGTCCTCCGAATATTATGTTCTTGGATTAGTGATCAGTTTCTATACTTTCGCAAATATGAATAGAGAAAAGAGGCTAGGTTCATTACATTAAAAAAAGCTAGAGAGCTTCCCCCATACATAAGTAATTGGGCGTGAGAGCCAAATGAATCTAAAGATTCATGTTTGGTTCGGGAAGGGATCTGGAAGTTTTGAAATGAATGGAAATATAATCTAGTTTCATTAAGTGATTTATTAGATAATCAAAAACAACAAATCTTGAAGACTATTCAAAATTCGGAAGAACTACGCGGGGGGGTCGTTCAATGATTGGAAAAAACCCAGTCCCGCTTGTGGAAAGTAAAAATGGAAGCGGATCAATTTCAAGCGAATGGATTCTCTGAAATAGAACGAGAATAATTGAATTTGATTAATTCAACTTATAAAACCTTGGAACAATTAGAAAATTACAAAAATGAAAGCATTCATTTTGAACAACAAAAGGCTGTTAATCAAGTTCGACAACAGGTTTTCCAACAAGCCTTACATGGGGCTCTATGAACTTTGAATAGTTGTTTGAACACCGAGTTACATTTCCATACCACCAATACTAATATTGGCATGTTTGGAACGATGAAAGAAATAAAAGGTTAGTCTTTCTACTGCAGGCATTATTTTTCTTTCAAACAAAATTAAAGAATTAAGAAATAGTCATGGTAACTATTCGAGCATATGAAATTAGTAACATTATTCATGAACATATTGAACAATATAATACAGAAGTAAAGATTTTAAATACCGATACTATACTCCAAGTAGGCAATGGCATTGCTCGTATTTATGGTCTTGAAGAAGTAATGATGGGGAATTATTAGAATTTGAAGAAGGTATGATAGGCATTGCTCTGAATTTGGAATCAAATAATGTCAGTGTTGTATTAATTGGTGACGGTTTAATAACACAAGAGAGAAGTTTTGTAAAAGCAACATGACGAATTGCTCAGGTCCCTGTAAGTGAGGCTTCTTTGGGCCGTGTTATAAATGCTCTGGCTAATCCTATTGATGGTCGAGGTGATTAATTGAATCTCCCGCCTCGGGTATTATTTTGAGATGTTCGGTATATAAGCGTCTTCAAACAGGACTTATTGCTATTGATTCGATGATTCTTATAGGATGTGGTCGGCGAGAATTAATTATTGGGGACAGGTAAACCGGTAAAATAGTAGTACCCACAGATACGATTCTCAATCAACAAGGGCAAAATGTAATATGCGTTTATGTAGCTATTGGTCAAAAAGCATCTTCTATGGCTCAGGTGGTGACTGCTTTACAGGAAAGGGGAGCAATGGATTACACTATTATGGTAGCTGAAATGGCCGAATCTCCGACTACATTACAATACCTCGCTCCTTATACAGGAGCTGCTTTAGTTGACTATTTTATGTACCGCAAACAACACACTTCAATTATTTATGATGATCTCTCAAAACAAGCACAGGTTATCACCAAATGTCTCTTTTATTACTCAGACCACCGAGCCGAGAAGCTTATCTGGGAGATGTTTTTTATTTGCATTCACGCCTTTTGGAAAGAGCTGCTAAATCAAGTTCCCATTTAGGTGAAGGGAGATGTTTCGGCTTATATTCCTACTAATGTAATTTCCATTACAGATGGACAAATATTCTTATCCACCGATCTATTCAATGCCGGAATTAGACCTGCTATTAATGTGGGTATTTCTGCATCCAGCGTACGGTTCACAGCTCAAATTAAAGCCATGAAACAAGTAGCTGGCAAATCAAAATTGGAATTGGTGTAATTCGTTGAATTAGAAGCCTTTGCACAATTTGCTTCTGATCTCGATAAAGTTACTCAAAATCAATTGGCAAGAGGCCAATTTTTTATATATTTATTTTCCTTTCACATTTATTATTCGGAAGAAATGAATATGTGGAAAACCCCTTAACTATTCGGGGGTTAATAGAATGAATCACACTTTTACCACTAAATTATACCCGCTCCAATCCAATTATTGTATATAAATGGACTTTTTGTCGAACAAGAAACTCAGGCGCAATCAAAAGATAGGATTAGAAAAAAAATGCATCGTGCACAAATCCATAGTTCCATTTTTTATTATATACATATTTTTATTTCAGTAAAATATCAGTATACAAAAAAAAAAAAAGGGAAAATAAAGAAGATAAGAAATCTCGCTTTGATTCTATATCAAAGCATGTCTTTTTATGACTTTTGTTGTTTCAATAACAAGACTTTTTGTTTTGTTTTCAAACTAATTGTTTTCAAATTAAATAAATCATTTTATCTTATTACGATTGAATAAAACAAAAGAGGTCCGGTCCGGCTAAGTATTGACTAGGCCAAGCCATGAAAATAAAGGGCCTTTTTCGGATGAACTCAAAGAGGTTTTTTTATTTATTATTAATAATAAATATTATTTTTTTCTCATTATTTCTATTTTTTCTTTTTTTCTCATAGAACAGAGGACTATGTCGGCTGTAAAAGATGTGAATTTAACTGTCCAGTGGATTTCTTGAGTGTTTAAGTTTATTTATGGCATGACACAACTCAAAGTATGGGGCTAGCTTATTGATACGTTTCATAAAACCTTACTTCAACATATTTATTTTTTTACCAACAAAAACCCATGCTCAAAATAATATATTTTATTTTATATTTTTGAGCACGGGTTTTTCTGGTCCAAGTGTATCTTGTTTTTACCACAAATGATTTTCCTTGGTTAACGATAGTTGTAGTTTTGCCAATATCTACGAGTTCTTTAATTTTCTTTCTCCTTCATAGAGTGAATAAGGTAATTAGGTGGTATACTATTTGTATATGCATAATAGAACTCCTTCTAATAACCTATACATTTGAGTATCATTTCCAATTGGACAATCCATTAATCCAACTTACAGAGAATTATAAATGGATCCATTTTTTTAATTTTTACTAGAGATTGGGAATAGATGGAATTTCTATAGGACCTATTTTACTGACAGGATTAATCACTATTTTAGCTACTTTAGCGGCTCGGCCGGTGACTCGAGATTCTCGATTATTCCATTTCCTGATGTTAGCAATGTATAGCATTCAAATAGGACCATTTTCTTCTCAAGACCTTTTACTTTTTTTCATCATGTGGGAGTTAGAATTAATTCCAGTTTATCTACTTCTATCCATATGGGGCGAAAAGAAATGTTTGTTTTCAGCTACAAAATTTATTTTGTACACTGCAAGAGCTTCTGTTTTTTTATTAATAGGAGTTATAGGTATTGGTTTATCTGGTTTTAATGAACCAACATTAAATTTTGAAACATCAGCTAATCAATCATATCCTGTAAGACTGGAAATCATTTTTTATATTGGATTTTTTATTGCTTATACTGTTAAATTGCCGATTATACCCTTACATACATGGTTACTAGACACCCATGGAGAAGCACATTACAGTACTTGTATGCTTCTAGCTGGAATATCATTAAAAATGGGAGTGTATGGAGTGGTTCGGATAAATATGCAATTATTACCTCATGCTCATTCTATCTTTTCTCCTTGGTTGATCATAGTTGGTACAATTCTAATAATCTATGCAGCTTCAACATCTCCGGGGCAACATAATTTTCAAACAAGAATACCTTATTCCTCTGTATCACATGTGGGTTTCATATTTATAGGAATTGGTTCTATAAACGATACAGAACTCAATGGAGCCATTTTACAAATAATCTCTCATGGATTTATTGGTGCTGCGCTTTTTTTGTTGGCAGGAATGAGTTATGATAGAATACATCTTATTTATCTCGAGAAAATGGACGAAATGGCTACCACAATTCCAAAAATATTCATGACTTTCAATATCTTATCGATGGCTTCTCTTGCATTACCGGGCATGAGCGGTTTTGTTGCAGAATTGATAGTATTTTTTGGAATACTTACTAGCCAAAAATATCTTTTAATTACAAAAATAGTAATTACTTTTGTAATGGCAATTAGAATGATATTAACTCCTATTTACTCATTATCTATGTTACGTCAGATGTTCTATGGATACAAGCTTTTAATGCTCCAAACTTTTTTTTTTCTGGGCCACGAGAGCTATTTGTTTCGCTCTTTGTACTACTACTTGTAATAGCTGTTGAATTTATCTATGGATATGATGCCAAAAATAGATCGATTTTATATCACCCTTCAATTCGAATTAGCAAAAGCAATGTCTCCTTGCATAATATGGATTCCAAACATTCATGGTCTGGATGTGAGTGAGTTGAATTACTTATCCCTTGGTCTATTAGTGAACTATCCCTCCAGGGGTTGTGAAAGATGTTCCACTAGAAATATTCTTGTTATTGCTTCGACTCATATTCCCCAAAAAGTGGATCCTACTCTAATAGCTCCGAATAAATTAAATACATGCATTAAGATATGAAGGCTTCTTATTCCACAACAACGAAAGCACTTTTTCACTCTTTCATAAACTAGGGGATTTCACTTTGAAAATAAAATGTTCCATACTAATGGATTCGGGTCCATAACCATGGGTTCCAATGTATGAGATCTTGTAGCACTTACCAATCAGGCCCTATCGATTAGTATTACACAAAAGAAATCAATTATAGACACTAATATAATTAGATCTACAATTTGTAGACAAACTTGGGATTTGCAATCCCAGGTAAGATCGGTTTAGGATCATAGGATCCTTTTCTATAAGATAGGAAGGGCTGTTGCACAAAATGTACTTCTAAGTAGTTGCTCCATAGATCTTATATCTATCTATATGAAGAAGAAATCATGTAACGAAAGGTATTCTTATTTATGCAAATGGTACTTCGCACTTAGAACAAGCTTGAAGAAATTAATGATACTTCTTTATCTTTTGAGTTGTTCTGCAGGATTGGTCGCTCAAGACCTTTGGTCTCTACCCTGACTCGATGAAAAACATGGGATCACTTCTTCTGGACTCATTGAGAATGATTCTGATTTAGTTCATGGCCTATTAGAAGTAGAAGACGCTTTGGTGGGATCCTCATGGACAGAAAAAGATTGTAGCCAATTTGATAATGATCGAGGGACATTGCTCCTTCGGCCTGAACCAAGGAATCCCTTAGATATGATGTAAAATAGATCTTGTTCTATTGTTGATCAAAGATTTCTTTGTGAACAATACAAATTGAAATTTGAAGAAGGAGAAGGAGAAGGAGTCCTCAATCCACAACAGATAGAGGAGGATTTATTCAGTCATATAGTTTGGGCTCCTAGAATATGGTGCCCTTGAGGCTTTCTATTTGATTATATCGAAAGGCCTAATGAATTGGGATTTTCCTATCGGGCTAGGTCATTTCGGGGCAAGTAGATCATTTATAATGAAGAGGATGGGTTTCAAGAGAATGATTCGGAGTTCTTGCAGAGTGGAACCATGTAGTACTAGAACGAGATAGATCTTCCAAAGAACAAGGCTTTTTTCGAATAAGCCAATTCATTTGGGACCCTGTAGGTCCACTCTTTTTCCTATTCAAAGATCAGCCCGTTGTCTCTGTGTTTTTACATCGAGAATTCTTTGCATATAAAGAGATGTCAAAGGGGCTTCTTACTTCCCAAACAAATCCTCCTACATCTATATATAAACGCTGGTTTATCAAGAATACGCAAGAAAAGTACTTCGAATTGTTAAGTCATCGCCAGAGATGGCTTAAAACCAATAGTTCATTGTCTAATGGATTTTTCCATTTTAATACTCCATCAGAGAGTTCTCAGTATTTATCAAAGCTGTTCCAATCTAATGGAACACTATGGATCAAATGACAAAGACATTGTTGAGAAAAAGATGGCTTTTCCCCGATGAAATGAAAATTGGATTCATGTAACACGAGAAAGGTTTCCCGTTGCTTAGCCGAAAAGATATGTGGCTATGAAACAGGGATTAAGTGGAACAGAATTGACTGAGTGGTAATGTTGTGGAAACACCCGTTTCTTCCATATTTTGGACCTTACCTCTAAGGAATAATATACTACTACTGAAACATGGAATAGTTGAAATCTTAGATCAAAATTCATTGAGCATTCTCAATATTCAATATTATGCCTTGAAGAGGACTCAAACCTCCACGCTCTTTAGCACGAGATTTTGAGTCTCACGTGTCTACCTTTTCACCACTAAGGCATCTTGAAAGTGAATCATATTCCATGAATATGATATCTTTCTATTGTGATGTATGGAATATACGACAAAGGTGGAGTGTTAGAGTATTTCTATTGATCGGTCATGTCATATAGGCTGGAATCGGAGATCCAATCGCTTCGATTTGAATTATCTGGAGGTTGCCTTATCTTATATTTATATATTACATAAAAATGATGGACAATCAAACCTATTTCTCGATTCAATAAAAGCCCAAATAGGTTAGGTGGATAGGGTCCCAAATAACGAGAGATATGTTAAAAGCATGTGTGATTACGCCTATTCCTAATCCTAAATGGAATGTAATGACGTAGGGATCCATACGTAAATATAGTATCTATTTAGATACGCTCGAATGACCCCTTCTCATAATTAAAATGTATATAACCCTATTCTGGTCTGGTCTGGTATGGAATGAACATATAATCATAAAATCGACTCGATCATCAGATTATAGATTATAAGTTCATAACCCTAGCCCATTCCCATTTTGGGCGGAACAGATCTACTAATTATTTGATTCCAGTTAGTAAAATGGATCTTGAACTAAGAAATAGATTCTAAAAGCTAAAACAGGGTATCTTGAGCAATTTCAATAATTGGGTTCATTGATATTTCTGGTATAGTAGATGTTATGACACATACAATCATACTCAATTTAATGGAATTGTTTGATCTTAAAGGGGATCTTCTATAATTTTACATGTGAGAGGTTATGTCTCAGTTTCGTCTATTCATTAAGAACTTGATTATTTTTAGATAATAGTAGATAGAAACAATGCTCATAAGGAGTCCTATTGAAACCAAGAAATATAGGCATGCCTGCCATCCACACCAGAATAAATGAAGTTTTCCGAAAAAACCTGCTAGTAGAGGAAGACCTCCTAAGGATAAGAGACATAGGGCGAAAGAGAGAGCCAAAAAAGGATATTTCATGTATAATCCTGCATAATCTCTAATGTTATCAATTCCAGTACGTAGACCAAATGATACAGTGTAAGCAAAAGTTCTTAGATTCGTGGAGATATAGAACAGCTTATAAGTTATCATGCTTGCATATCCACCAGTTGAGTCTCCAACAATTATTCCAGTAATTACATATCCAATTTGACCTATGGACGAATACGCAAGCATATGTTTCATGCTTGTTTGAGTAATAGCAATGACTTCCCTAATATAATGCTAAGAATAGCTAGGATTTCCAAAAGAAGATGCCATTCGTTTGATGAGAAATAAGAAGGAATATCAAAAATTCGAGTGGCTGAAGCGGAAGCAGCTACTTTCGAAGTAACAGAAAGAAAAGCAACAACTGGAGTGGGAGAGTTAGAGTCAAAAGGAGGATTCCTCACTTCTTTCTCTCATTCAAAACCATGCATGATACTTTCATCTCGCACGGCTCCTAAGTGATAAAAGAAAGAAGAACTCATCTTCTTTCTTTTTTGATTACTTGCCTCGTGTATGTATAAGAACGAATCCATTTGATTTCTAAAAAGGATTACTAATCCTTAACATTTCAAGGAATCCTTTATCAATGGTTGTGAATGACTAATTGTTCTCAATCTTTTCTACCTTGGTTCCATAAGAGCAAGTCACAAAGATTGAGAAATAGAACCATCTAAGTTGATTCGTTCTCAATAGCCATAAGATGATCATCTTTGGGTGATCCTTTTATCGACAAATGCTCCTATTACACTCATAGTCTCTGAAGGATGAGAACCGACTATGTAGAATCTACATCAAGAATTCAAGTATTGTATACGTCATTAGTCCGATCCTTTGTAGGAACTACCCGTGACAACGAACTTACAAAATGAATCTCTTTATCATAAAGAGATTCGTTGTTCCTGACCCTGCTTCACCTTAATTGTTATTCGAACAAGTAAAAGTTATGTCTTGGTCCGAGTTGGGATAGCATTTCTCTTCTGCAGGTCCATGGAGTTTTGAAAAATCCAAACATCTTAGAGATAGATAGAGAGGTAGGATTTTATCAAATGAACTGCACTCTTTCGTATACGTCAGCAGTCCATTGATGAGAAGGGGCTGGGGAAAGCTTGAACCCAATTCCTATAGTGATGAATATACGCGAAATTGAAATTCCTGGGGAGTTATACATTTGTGTATTGATAAGACCATTCACTATTTCTTGAAGCTCGATCTCTTACCCGGATGAACCATATAGCCAAGAGAAACCATGAACCAAAATAGAAGAGCTTGCCCCACCCATGAGTAAATATTTCGTAGTAGCCTCAGTAGACCATACATCTTTCGTGGTATATCTAGATAACAGGTAGAAGCATAAACTGAAACATTTTGGAGGAATACATAAAGTTGAACATAGTAAAATAAGAAATTGAAAGATTTCATTGAAATTGTTCGTTTGGAAATTTCCCAAAAAGCTAATCATAGGTTCTTCTGTCCACTAGAACAATAGGGTCGTTATGCTCATTACTAAATGATATGAATCCGCCCAAGACCGTTCAACCGACAACCCACTAGGGTGCTGATCCAATACAGATGAAGGTGGGGCCGATCACTAGAGCCAAAGCCAAGAAGTTCAAGGACAATCTTGCTGTTTTTATTGAAGGAATAAGTCATAATCAAGAGGGGTTCTCCATATCTAAAGAACCAAGGCCTCTTTTACTCATACAAGCAATAGAAGCCAAAACAGGCCCAGGTGATGTTTTTAGTGCCAATATGGAGGTCGGGTTGTATGAATAGGGTCCCCATTCGTATGAGTTCAATTCATATGGTGGATGAGTCATAGAAACCAGCCAAAGCAGCTTCAAAGCCGAACAACATAGTGGTTTGTACACAAGGGGAAGAAAGGCCAAAATTTGCTGTATTCTTTGCTGGCTTTACTGTATTTTACTGTATTAGCCTTCTCTCATATTTCTAAGCAAGGGCAACGTGAGGAACTTCATAATAAGCTTATTTGGCATTATCAACCTAGCCGAAAATTACCATATTTAGTTTCCTAATTTGTTTTTACTTTTTGTTTTAGGAAACTATCTTTAATTTTGGATTTGTATTTATTTATTTATTGAACAAATAAGTTTAGGAAAGTTTTTATTTTATTATTTTGTTTGTAAATTAATTAATTCCTAATTGAAAATAAGGGAATTAATTAATTAGATTAGGAAAAAGAAAGATTCGGTCAAGCTAGAACTCTTCATTGTGTGGCCGATTTTTCCTAGGGTTTTTAGGGTTTATTTTGTTTCTTTCAAAGCCTCTTTAAAGGCTTATTTTTCAATAAGCATACAACTTTGATTTGAATTGAGAAAATACTTGTGAGACTAATTATCTCTTTGTTCTTTGGGAACACCTAAAACACCATTAGTGAATTGGTTGTTTTAGCCTGATTTATCAATAGGTTTTTCCATCCCCTATTGTGGCGTCTACATTATACCGAGGTTTCTAACCTTAGGTTGGTTAGGGGTTGAGGTCAATTCCATTAGAACTTGAACATAATTAGATCCGGGCTAATATAATACGGGTTTAGGAGTAGGTCGTCCTAGTTTTGTATCATTTGGTATCAGAGCCAAATTTTGTTCAGGTTTGATCTATCTTTATTTGCTTTATTTGTTTTTGTGTTATTTTGCAATTTTAGCATTAGGTTCAGGTTGCATCCATCCCATACTCTGCATTTAAAAAAATAAAAAATGAAAAAAAAAATCATTCCTAGTTGAATTAGGTTTCCTAGTTTTACTGTATTTTTTGTTTCGTAGTTTGTTGGTTGTCTTTCATCATTGTTCTTTTATTTTGGTTATTGTTGATTTTTCTTTGCTATTTTAGTCTTAAATATATGCATTCATCTATTAAAAAAAAATAATAATAAAAGAGTTTGCGGCAGCATTTTTTTTTATAAAAAAAAAAAAACTGCACATTTGTGTTTATTTGGAGGTCACGGGTTTTGGTGAATTTTTGGATTTGGAATTGCAAATTTGTTGTTTATTCTTGCTACTGCAGTTGTGTTTGATATTCAGTGAGTGAAAAAGAGAGAAAAAAAAAAAAAAGAAGAAGGCTGAATATAAAAAATATATATATATATCGGTTTGTTGAAAATTGGTGTTTGAAGTTTGTTGCTGGAAATTTCTTGTAAGTACTGCTTCATTGATTATTTATTCCATATTTGGAGTTTCTGGAGAGTTATTTTTGCTGCTGGATAATTGAGTTTGAGTGCTAAATTATTTTGATTAAAATTAGTTAAAGGATTTGATACAGAAACTTGAATTACAAAGAACAATAACCAACAACTTTTCTATATTTTCGTTCTCTTTGATTCTTGTTCGTATTTGAATTTATTTTTCTATAATTTTATTATTGAACTCATAATCTATTACCATCTGGTCCAGTTCTTCAAAATTCCAAAGTTTTTTGCTTTATTTTACCTAGAAAAACCGAAAGTAGGTATTCTCATTCCGTTCGGTATTTGTTTATTTTTGCTTGATAAGTTTAATTAAAACATACTTGTGATCTAATTGCTGTGTTGAGAGTGTTTTAATTAGAACTTTGAGATAATTTTTTGAGTGCAAAAAGGCAAGAGAATGTGAGCTTAAAAGAGGGTAAAATCCGAAACTAGTGTGCAAACACGAGTGTCGAGACCTTGTTTGAGTGAAACACGTGAGGGAGTGAATATTGTGAGGATTTATTTTATTATTTTACTAACATGGCAGATTCTAGAATAAGAAGAGGAGACACACCACTGAGAATTAATGAAGAAGAGTCCGTAGGATTTCATGGTGATCCACGAGCTACCAGGAGTGGTGAGCAAACGGATTTGAAAGTTGTTTTGGAACAATTACAGTGGGTGAGTGCTCAAGTTGAGGACATGAATCAAAGGATGGGATGGCTAGAAGTTTCCCAAGGAATGCCAAACACAAGAAATAGGCAAGAATTCCATGAAGGTGGAGGTCGAGGACGAGGAGGCCGTGAGAGATTGAGAGAGGAATTTGAGGAGGAGAATTTCGGTGGAGATTTTGAGGAAGGCATGGATGAAACCTTTGCTGTCCAAGAGAAAGCTGGCCAAGCAAGGTATAGGAGGGAAGAAACAGATGATAATCTTAGCAATGTCAAGATCAACATCCCACCATTCATGGGAAAAAGTGTTCCCGAGGCATATTTGGTGTGGGAAGAAAAGATGGAGATGATATTCGACTGCCATAATTATTCGGAGGGTCAGAAGGTGAAGTTGGTAGCAATGGAGAAGAGTTGGTGATGACTTGATCACAACATGGTGACAAATGAAAGGAGCCATGAGAAAGCGGTTTGTGCCATCACATTACCATAGGTTGCTCCATCAAAGGCTTCAATCTTTGTCTCAAGGAAGTAGGTTCATGGAGGATTATTACAAAGAGATGGAGATGATCATGATGAGGCTGAATATGAATGAGGATAGGGAGGCAACAATGGCAAGATTTCTTGGTGGTTTGAATCGTGACATTGCCAACCAGCTTGAATTGCAACAATACTTGGAGTTGGAGGAGATGTTGCATGTTGCCATTAAACTTGAGCACCAATTTAAGAGGAGGGGTGTAGGGTCACGGCTTGGAGGTGTTTCCAGCAGTGGGAGATTCAATTCAAGTGGCTGGAGAAACAATTCAGCTAATGAAATCAAACCAAAACCGAAAGCTGGAGAAGAAAGTACCAACCAGTCAAAAAGGGAGGCCAAGATCGAATCTATCCAAGCACTTAGAGGTGAGATAAAATCTGATCCTAAACCTAAAAAATCTAGAGAAATAATTTGTTTTAAGTGCCAAGGAAGAGGACACATGGCCAGCCAATAGAAGAATCATGGTATTAAAGGGTGATGGTGAGCTGGAATCTGCAAGTGAAGAGGTGAAGCTGAAACCGAGCAAGAGGAGGATTGCAATGATGATGAAGCCGAACCAGTAGACACATCTAATGCCGAGTTGAGCTTGGTTCCAAGGAGAATACTTGCTGTCTACAAAGATGAAGAGCAGATACAAAGAGAAAACATCTTCCACACTCGCTGCGAAATACAAGGTAAGATTTGTAGCATGATTATAGATAGTGGGAGTTGTACCAACATGATAAGTAATCTTATAGTTGATAAATTAGGCTTGAAAACAATTAAAGATCCAGAACCCTATAGGTTACAATGGTTAAATGATAGTGGTGAGATGAGGGTAAATAAGCAAGCCAAAGTTAAATTTAATATAGGTAGGTATGAGGATGTTGTCTTGTGTGACATTGTACCAATGCATGCCGGACATATTTTACTAGGTAGACCATGGCAATTTGACAAAGATGCAACTCAATTCGGTCGAGAAAATAGTGTTGTTTTCAGGTTTAAAGGGAAGAAAATCAAGCTGGAGCCATTGACTCCCAAGGAGGTCTACAAAGATCAACAACAAATGCAACAAAGGAGGGAGGCCGAAAAACTCAAGGAGAAAACAAGTATGGCACCAACGGCTTCACCATCCTTTCAAGAAGGTGAGATTGAGGTTGCTGATCAAGATTAGCTTTCTAGAACCCAAATCGAGTGGAAAAACCAAGAGAAAGCCAAGAGGGGGGTGAGAAAAGAGAGCAAACCCGAGAGCACCAAAAATCTGGAAATTTCCACCTATGAGAGCCAAACCGAGGGAAGAAAAAGAAAAGAAATAAAAGAGAGGAAAAATCAGAATTTTTATTTGAGTTTTGGGGATATTAATAAGGCTATTGAATGTACGAAACCCTTGCTGATCATGATATATAAAGAAAATTATTTTTTGCTGATCATAATATATAAAGAAAATTATTTTAATGATCAAACTAACCTTGAAGAACTTGAATTGCCAAGTTCAATGATTTCTCTTTTGAAGGAATTTGGAGATGTTTTTCCGAATGAGATTCCAAGTGGACTACCATCTATTCAAGGGATAAAACATCAAATTGACTTTGTCCCAGGGGCTGCCATGCCAAATAGACCAGCATATAGAAGCAATCCCAAGGAAACAAAGGAGCTGCAAAAACAGGTAAGTGATTTGCTTGATAAAGGATATATCCGTGAGAGTTTAAGTCCATGTGCTATTCCTGTTTTGTTGGCACCTAAAAAGGATGGTTCTTGGAGAATGTGTGTTCATTGTAGGGCTATAAATAACATCACCATTAAATATAGACATCCCATTCCTAGGTTAGATGATATGCTTGATGAGTTGCATGGTGCTTGCAAGTTTACTAAAATTGATCTTAGGAGTGGTTATCATAAAATTAGAATGAAAGAAGGTGATGAATGGAAAACCGCATTTAAAACTAAATATGGGCTATATGAATGGTTAGTTATGCCTTTTGGATTATCTAATGCACCTAGTACTTTCATGAGGCTTATGAATCATGTAATGCATCCATTTATTGGTAAATTTGTGGTTGTTTATTTTGATGATATTTTGGTGTATAGCCGAAACTTGGATGAGCATGTGGATCAACTTAGGCAAGTTTTGCAAGTTCTTAGAAAGGAAAGAATTTTTACAAACATGAACAAGTGTGATTTTTGCAAAGATGAGCTTGTTTTTCTAGAATTTGTAGTAAATGCTGCAGGAATCAAAATGGATCAAGCTAAAGTGCAAGCAATCAAAGAGTGGCCGGTTCCTACAAAAATCACCCAAGTGAGGAGTTTCCATGGCTTGGCAAGTTTTTATAGAAGATTTTTCAAGAATTTTAGCACCATTTCCGAACCTTTGAATGAAATTGTCAAGAAGAATGTTGGCTTTAAATGGGGGAAAGTACAAGAAAAATCTTTTAATTTGTTGAAAGAAAAATTGTGTAATGCACCTTTATTAGTTTTGCCAAATTTTTCTAAGACTTTTGAAATTGAGTGTGATGCTTCGGGTGTAGGTATTGGAGCTGTCTTAATGCAAGAAGGAAGACCCATAGCCTACTTTAGCAAAAAATTAAATGGAGCTGCACTAAACTACCCGACATACGACAAGGAGATGTATGCTTTGGTGAGGGCTTTGGAGACGTGACAACATTATCTCATGCCAAAGGAGTTTGTGATTCATACGGATCATGAGTCTTTGAAGTATATTAAGGGTCATGAAAAGCTCAACCAAAGGCATGCCAAGTGGATTGAATTTATTGAAACCTTTCCATATGTGATCCGCTACAAAAAAGGTAAGGAAAATGTGGTTGCCGATTGATTATCGCAAAGGTATGTACTCTTTTCTACCTTAGATGCTAGATTGCTTGGATTTGAACAATTGAAAGAACTTTATGAGCATGATAGTGACTTTGGAGAAATTTTTATAATCTGTTTGAAACATGGATTTAATAAATTTTACATATTTGAGGCGTATATGTTTAAGGAAAACAAACTTTGTGTGCCTAATCGTAGCATTAGGGAATTATTGGTTCGGGAAGGACATGGGGGTGGTTTAATGGGTCATTTTGGTGTTTTTAAAACTTTATCCTTGCTGCAAGAACATTTTTATTGGCCTAACATGAGGAGAGATGTTGAGAGAATTTGTGAAAGATGTTTGAAGTGCCGAAAAACAAAATCAACATTGAAGTCACATGGATTCTACAAGCCTTTGTCGATCCCTACCTATCCTTGGGTAGATTTGTCTATGGATTTTATTCTTGGTTTGCCTAGGTCAAAGACAGGTAAGGATTCAATATTTGTTGTAGTAGATAGGTTTTCTAAGATGGCACATTTTATTGCATGTAATAAAACTGATGATGCATCCAATATTGCTAATTTATTTTTCAAGGAAATTGTGAGATTGCATGGAATGCCAGGAACTATTATTTCGGATAGGGATGCTAAATTCTTAAGTTATTTTTGGAAAACTTTGTGGGCTGAGTTAGGTACTAAGCTTTTATTTTCAACTACTTGCCACCCACAAATAGATGGGCAAACCGAAGTTGTGAATAGAACCTTGTCCGCTTTGTTATGTGCTTTAATTAGTAGATATTTGAGAACTTGGCAAGAATGTTTGCCGCATGTTGAATTTGCTTATAATAGGTCTTTACATTCAGCTACTAAATATACACCATTTGAAATTGTTTATGGTTTTAATCATTTGACTCCATTAGATCTAACCCCTTTACCTTTGAGTAAGTGTGCTAATCTAGATGGAAAATAAAAAGTTGATTTTATAAAACAGATTCATGATTAGACAAAGGCAAATATTGAGAGGAGGACCAAGCAATATGCAAAGGTGGCTAATCAAGGCCGAAAACCAATAGTCTTTGAACCTGGAGATTGGGTGTGGCTGCATTTGAGAAAAGAAAGATTTCCCGAACAAAGGAAATCAAAACTCATGTCGAGAAGTGATGGATCTTTTCAAGTTTTGGAGAGGATAAACGACAATGCCTACAAACTTGATCTACCGGGTGAGTATAATGTTAGTGCCACCTTCAATGTTGCTAATTTGTCTCCTTTTGCTGCAGGTGATGACTTTGATTTGAGGGCAAATCCTTTTCAAGAGGAGGGGAATGATGCGAATCCGCCAGAGGCCGTTCAATCGACAACCCGCTGGGGTGCTGATCCAATACAGATGAAGGTGGGGCCAATCACTAGAGCCCAATCCAAGAAGTTCAAGGACAATCTTGCTGTCTTTATCCAAGGAATAAGTCATAATCAAGAGGGGTTGTCCATATCTAAAGAACCAAGACCTGTTTTACTCATACAAGCAATAAAAGCCAAAACGGGCCCGGGTGACGTTTTTAGTGCAAATATGGAGGTCGGGTTGTATGAATTGGATCCTCATTCTTATGAGTTCAATTCATATGGTCGATGAGTCATATAAACCAGCCAAATCAGCTTCAAAGCCGAACAACGTAGTGGTTTGCATACAAGGGGAAGAACGGCCGAAATTTACTGTATTCTTTGCTGGCTTTACTGTATTTTACTATATTAGCCTTTTCTCATAGTTCTAACGAAGCGCAACATGAGGAACTTCATAATAAGCTTATTTGGCATTCCACAAAGACTATTGAAGCTGATTTGGAGTGCAATTAGGTGAAAGAAGGGTCATTATCAACCTAGCCGAAAATTACCATATTTAGTTTCCTAATTTGTTTTTACTTTTTGTTTTAGGAAACTATCTTTAATTTTGGATTTGTATTTATTTATTTATTGAAAAAATAAGTTTAGGAAATTTTTTTTTATTATTTTGTTTGTAAATTAATTAATTCCTAATTGAAAATAAGGGAATTAATTAATTAGATTAGGAAAAGGAAAGATTTGGTCAAGCTAGAACTCTTCATTGCGTGGCCGGTTTTTCTTAGGGTTTTTAGGGTTTATTTTATTTCTTTCAAAGTCTATTTAAAGGCTTATTTTTCAATAAGAATACAACTTTGATTTGAATTGACAAAATACTTGTGAGATTAATTATCTCTTTGTTCTTTGAGGACACCTAAAACACCATTAGTGAATTGGTTGTTTTAGCTTGACTTAACAATAGGTTTTTCCATCCCCTATTGTGGTGTCTACATTATACCAAGGTTTCTAACCACAGGTTGGTTAGGGGTTGAGGTCAATTCCATTAGAACTTGAACATAATTAGATCCGGGCTAATATAATACGCGTTTAGGAGCAGGTCGTCCTAGGTTCGTATCACTAAACTTGTTGAAGAGATGAAATACAACCAATGTACATCTTTTTGATCAGAGGTTAAATTGATCATTAGAAGAAGAATTAGGCCCAAAATTAGGATACATAATGGGAAAATAAAACTTCCATCAAAGAGAAGCAAATGACAGGCTTTCATAAAAATTCTCATAGAATCGAGAATGACGTTTTCGTTATGTACATGCCAGATCATGAATTAGTAACTGCGTCCAATCTCCAAAAAATCCCAATGTTTCGAACTTTTTGGAATGGAATTTTTATGGAATCCCCATGAATAGGATCAAACCTTATTCCATTGTATTTACATGAGATTCCTCTTTCTTATTCTTAAACAAGTCCCCAGAGGGCTTAGTAGATCCATGATTTATGTTTCGTCATTCCTTTCCTTCTAGTTTGTTTCAAGAAATATATTGATCAATTCTGATTCTTTATTTTTCTATTGATTCTTTTCCGATCAAGATGTATGGATCCATGGGTCTATGTGTCTATATAGATCCCGTTCATGGATTAACGAAAATGTGCAAAAGCTTTATTTGCCTCTGCCACTCTATGAGTCTCTTCCTTTTTGCGTATGCTTTTGGGATGCCCTTAATAACCAATGAATGGCAAGTGCTTTTCCTTGTGTGGATCCTATTTCAATGGGGACTTGATGATGCAAATCCGCCCGTGCCCACACAATCTACAACCCACTAGGGTGCTGACCCGATATGGATTAAGACAGGGCTGATCACTAGGGCTCAAGCTAAGAGGTTTAAGGACAACCTTCATGCCTTTATCTAGGGGTAATTCATTCTCTAAAGGGATTGTCCATACCTGAAGATACAAGGCCTATTTTGAGCATACAAGTGGTGAAAGTCGATACGAACCTGGGTAACAGTTTTCGTGCATTTATGGATTCTGCATAGCGGGAAATGGTGTCAAATATTCTTGAATTCACTTGATATCATTAAAAATTCATGGGAACTGGTCAAGGTCGAAGCTAAGCTGGCCATTTAAGTGGTGTGCACATGAGAGAGAAATTGGCCGTGTTTTGCTGTATTTCCTGCTGACTTTATTGTACTCTGTTGAGTTGGCTTTTTCTTTTTCTTCCAAGCAACGACAATGTTTAGGTCTTCATAATCAGCCTATTTGGCATCCTACAAAGCATATGGAAGCTGATTTGGAGCCTAAATTGGTCAATGATTGATCAAAGTCAACTTAGTAAAAAAGATAGTGTTTTCGTTTCCTAATTTGGTTTCTACTTTTTGTTTTATGAAATTACCTTTACTTGTTGGTTTCTATTTATTTATTTGCTGGATAAATAAGTTTAGGGAATTTATTATTTTATTATTTTCATTGTAAATTAATTAATTCCTAATTCAAAATAAAGGAATTAATCAATCAAAATTAGACTTTGAAAGGAGGAGACTTTAGGCCATATTAGGAATCTTCATTGCATGGCCGGTTTTACCTATTGTAATTAGGGTTTATTTTGTTTCATATTACCCTATAAAATGGCTTATTTTTTAGGAAGAAAACACCATTAATAGTATTCATAATTTATTTTGTAAGATTAAATTTCTCTTTGTTCTTTTGAACACCTAAAACACCATTAGTGAATGAGTGTTTAAGCTTGACTTATCAATAGGATATCCATCACCTATTGTGGCGTCTTCATTATATACTGAGGTTTCTAATCACAAGTTGGTTAAGAATCAGGGTGACCATTAGAACTTGAACATAATTAGATCTGGGCTAATATAATAAGGGTTTATTTGTTTTTGTGTTATTGTGCAGTTTTAGCATTAGGTTAGGGTTGTGTCTATCATCATACACGTTCTGCATATTTAAAAAAAAATTAAAAATTTCCTAATCAAATTAGGTTTTCCTAGTTTTACTGTATTTTTTGTTTCCTAGTTTGTTGGTTGTCTTTCATCATTGTTCTTGTTAATTTTGGATTATTGTTGATTTTCCATTGCTATTTTGGTCTTAATTATTTGCATTATATATTCAAAAGAAAAATAAAACATAAAAGAGAGTTTTGAAAGCATATTGCATAAAAAACCTAAAATTTGTGCAATTTGTTTTTTGTTTGAAGAGTGGTCTCGGGTTTGGTGAATTTGTGGCTTTAGAATTGCAATTTTTGGTGTTGATCCTTGCTACTATAGTTGTGCCTTTTTATTCTTGTTGTTGGAGGCCACGGGGTTGGTGATTTTTTTCTGTTGGAATTGTAATTTGGTTGCTAATTTTTGTTATTGGATTTATGTTTGATATTCAGTGAAAAAAGAACAAAAAGAAGAAGAAAAGCGGAATAATAAAAAAAAAATCGATTTTGTTGAATTTGGTGCTGAAATTTGTTGATGGAAATTTCTTGGAGCTGTTGATTTGTTGATTATTTATTCAATATTTGGAGTTGTTGGAGAATTATTTTTGTTGCTGGATATTTGAATTTTCGATACTTAAATTATTTGGATTAAAATTAGTTAAAGGATTTTATACAAAAACTTTAATTACAAGAACAACAACCAACATTAGTCCTTATTTTTGTTCGAATTGGTTCTTGTTCGTGTTTGGAATTCTTTTCCCAAATTTTTATTCTTCGTTCTTTAATTTATTACCATCTAGTACAGTTCTTATTGATTCCAAAAATAAAAAAATAAAAATTTCTTGTAATTTGCCTTATTTTGCCTAGAAAAGCTGAAATTTAGGTATTTTAAATTCATTCGGTATTACTTGCTTTTTGCTACTGTTTTGTTGATAAGTTTAATTAAAACATACTTGCATCCAAATGCAATTTTATGGGTGTTTTAATTAGAACATTGAGATAATCCATTGAGTTTAAAGAGGCAAGAGTGTGTGAGCTTAAAAGAGGGTAAAAGCCGAAACTAGTGTGAAAACACGAGTGTCGAGACCTTGATTGAGCGAAACACCCGAGGGAGTGATATTTAGTGAGAATTTATTTTATTGCATTATTTATACTAACATGGCAGATTCAAGGTTGAGGAGAGGAGATCCACCACTAAGAATCAATGAAGAAGAATCCGTAGGATTCCATGGTGATTCCCGCGCTACGGGGAATGGCGAGCAAATGGACATAAGGGCTGTCTTGGAACAATTGCAGTGGATAAATGCTCAATTCCACCACATAAATCAAAGGATGGACAGAATAGAAACATCTCATGGAGGACCAAATGATACGAACCTAGGACGACCTGCTCCTAAACCCGTATTATATTAGCCCGGATCCTTAATTAAGTTCAAGTTCTAATGGAATGGACCTCAACCCCTAACCAACCTGTGGTTAGAAACCTTGGTATAATGAAGACGCCACAATAGGGGATGGAAAACCTATTGCTAAGTCAAGCTAAAACAACCAATTCTCTAATGGTGTTTTAGGTGTTCTCAAAGAACAAAGAGATAATTAATCTCACAAGTATTTTCTTAATCAAATCAAAGTTGTATTCATATTGGAAAATAAGCCTTTAAATAGGCTACAAAGCCACGAAATAAAACCATAAAAATAAAGAAAAACCGGCCACCACATATAAAGAAACCAAGTTGGCCGAAACTATACTTCCTTTCCTAATCTAAGTTTGATTAATTAATTTCTTTATATTAAATTAGGAATTAATTAATTTACAATGGAAAGAATAAAATAAAAACCTTCCTAAAGTTATTTGTCCAGAAAATAAATAAATAAAAGCCAAAAAGTAATGGTAGTTTCCTCAAAGAAAAAGTAAAAACAAATTAGGAAACTAAAAATGCTAGCTTTTTTTATCAAGTTGAATTTGATCAATCTTTGACCTCTTTGAGCTTCAAATCAGCTTCTAGATGCTTTTTAGGATGCCAAATAAGCTGAATATGAAGTCCCACACGTTTCCCATGCTTGGAAAAATAAGAAAAGGCTAATACAGTAAAATACAGTAAAGCCAGCAAGCAATACAGCAAGTTCGGCCATATTGTTGATGCTGTCCGTACAAGCCCTTTTTGATTGCATTTGAGGCTGCTTTAACTTGATTCCATGACCTCTTAGGCATATGTATTGAACCCATAAATCATTGGAACCATTTCATGCTTCCCGGACTCCAAAAATGTACCAAAACCGTCACCCGGGTCCATATCGGCTTCCACCACTTGGATGCTTAGAATAGGCCTTGTATCTTCAAGTATGGACAAGCTCTGTTGAGATTGATTACCCCCTATATAAATACTCCCAGGTTGTCCTTAAATCTCTTAATTTGAGCTCTTGTGATTAGCTTAGTCTTCATCCGTGTCGAGTCAGCACCACAGCGAGTTATCGGTGGAGCGGGCTCGGGCGGAATCACATCACCAAATTTTAGACAGGAGTTCCATAGAGGTCGAGGTCGAGGTTGAGGAGGCCGTGGATGACCTATAGAGGAGTTTGAAGAGGAAAATTTTGGAGATGATTTCCAGGAAGGAATGGATGAACCACTTGCTGTCCAAGAGAGTCTAGGCCATGTGAGGCATAGGAGAGAGGAGGTAGATGATGATCTTGGCAACATCAAGGTAAACATACCACCTTTCATGGGGAAAAGTGACCCGGAGGCTTACTTGGAATGGGAGGAGCGTATGGAGATGATCTTCGATTGCCACAACTATTCGGAGTCTAAGAAGGTGAAATTGGCACCAATGGAATTTGGTCATTATTCACTCTAATGGTGGACCAATGAGCAAAACACCCAAAGGAGACTTGGTGATGACTTGATCACTACATGGCGACAAATGAAAGGAGCCATGAGGAAGCGGTTCGTACCATCACACTATCATAGGTTGCTGCATCAAAGGCTTCAATCTTTAACTCAAGGAAATAGGTCCTTGAGGATTACTACAAGGATATGGAGATGCTTATGATGAGGTTAAATATGAATGCAAATAGAGAAGCAACCATGACAAGGTTTCTTCATGGTTTGAATCGTAAAATAGCCAATCAACTAGAATTGTAACATATGTGGAATTGGAAGAGATGTTGCATGTGGCTATTAAATTAGAGCATCAATTCAAGAGGAGGGGTATAGGCTCATAGTTTGGAGGTGTTTCCAACAGCGGAAGATCAATTCCAAGTGTCTGGATAAACAATCCCACCTATGAAAACAAGCCAAAGCCGAAGGTGGGAGAAGAAAGCACCAATCGGCCAAAAAGGGAGCCTAAAGCCGAATCTGTCCAAGCACCCAAAAATGAGGTAAAATCTGATCCTAAACCTTCAAGAACTAGAAAATATATTTGTTTTAAGTGCCAGGGACTGGGACACATTGCTAGCCAATGCTCGAATAGAAGAATCATGATGTTAAAGGGAAATGGTGAGCTAGAATCGGAAAGTGAGGAAAGTGGTGATGAAGCTGAGCAAGAGGAAGAGGACTTTCAGGATGAAGTCGAAACCTTGCATGCATCTAATGATGAGTTAAATTTGGTTTCTAGGAGAGTGCTTGCTATCTACAAAGGTGAGGATCAAGTTCAAAGAGAAAACATCTTCCACACCCGATGTGAAATCCAAGGTAAGATTTGTAGTATGATTATTGTTCGTGGAAGTTGTACAAATGTGATTAGTAACATTGTGGTTGATAAATTAGGCTTAAAACCTACTAAACATCCAGAACTTTATAGATTACAATGGCTTAATGATAGTGGTGAGATGAAAGTGAATAAGCAAGCCAAAGTAAAATTTAGCATAGATAAATATGTGGATGTTTTTTTGTGTAATGTTGTGCTTATGCATGCTGGACATATATTATTAGGTAGACCATGGAAATTTGATCAAGATGCTACTCATTATGGTTGAATGAATTGTATTGTTTTTAGATTTAAAGGTAAGAAAGTCAGGCTGGAGCCATCAACCCCGAAGGAGGTTTTTAGAGACTAATTACAAATGCAACAAAAGAGGGATGCCGAGAGGCTCATAAAGAAGGCTAGTATGGCACCAACAGCTCCACCATCCATTCAAAAGGGGAAAGGTGAGCTTGTTGTCCAAGGTAAGTCCTCTAATACCCAGGTTGAGTGGAAAAATTTTAACAAACCCAAGATTGAGAAACTTGGAGAAAAAGCCGAGAGTGATGCAAAATTCAATGACACCGTGAGTGTGAAAGGAAAAAAAAGAAAAGAAAGGAAAAATAAAAAATTTTATTTGAGTTTTGGGGATGTTAATAAAGCCATCTTGAGTAAGAAACCATTGCTGGTCATGAATTATAAAGATGCTTTTGTTGTATAAAAGTTTATCTGCCTTGTTGAGAGCTTTACTTTATGGAAAATTAAAAATTAGGAAGATATTTGTTGCTAACTTTAAAAGGTGTAATTCTTTCCATAATAGATATGGAATGATAATGATATAGAGTCAAATTCCATTTAGAACATTTAGATAAAATAAAAGCATTTATATTATATAATTATATTATATAAAATGTATATAAAACGTATACATATATGTTATATATAATTATATAAGCATATATGTATAAAGATATAACATATATGTAGAAAGAAAAGACCTGAAAGTGATATCAACAATCCAATCTATATAATCTACAATAGTCCAATATATAAATCCAATATAAATAAAATAAATGTAAAAAACCCAATATAAATCAAATCTAAAAATGTAATCTATATTTGTTAATATGTTTAACATAGGTTTTTAGATTTTTTGAATAGATTTATATAATTAATATATGTTTAATAGATATATTCTGTATTTTATATAATATATAAATAGATAAAATAATATATAAATAGATAAAAGAAATAGAAAAAAAGAAAAAATAGAAATAATGAGAAAGAAATAATATTTATTTTTAACAATAAATAAAAAAAACCTCTCTGAGTTCATCCGAAAGGGCCATTTATTTCCACGGCTTGGCCTAGTTAGTACCTAGCCGGGTCAGGCCTCTTTTGTTTTATTTAATCGTAATAAGATAAAATGATTTATTTGATTTGAAAACAATTAATATGAAACCAAAACAAAAAGGCTTGTTATTGAAACAACATGTCATAAAAAGACCTATTTTGATATAGAATCAAACCGAGATTTCCTATCTTCTTTATTTATTTATTTATTTTTTGTTTATTGATATTTTACTTAAATAAAAAATAAATAAAAATATGTATATACAATAATCGAGTTTCTGATCCTATCTTTTGATTAAGCTCGAGTTTCTTGTACGACAAAAAGTCAATTTGTATACAATAATCGGATTGGAGTGGTATAGTTTAGTGGTAAAAGTGCGATTCATTCTATAAACCCCCAAATAGTTAAGGGGTCTCTTAGTTTGATTAATATTCCATTCCGAGCAAAAACTTTATTTCTTAAAAAGATTAAATCCTTTACCTTTCATTGAAAAATTTGAGGAAGAAAATACATTCTCATGATTTGTATCTAAGAGTCAATTAGAAATTAAAAAATTGGATTATGAAATTACGAAACATGATATATATTTTTTTAATTGGATCAATAAACATTTCCAATTGAATGAGCATGAGTAAAGGATCCATGGATAAAGATAGAAAGTGTATTTCTAATCGTAATCATAACTAAATCTTCAAATTTTCTTCTTTTTTTTTTTTTTTTTTTTTTTGCAGGGAAAATTGCAACAAAATAGCCAATTAAACAATGATTTTGGTTTACTAGAGACATTGAAAAATTGTTTTAGCTCGGTGGAAACAAAATCCTTTTCCTAAGGATTCTTTCAAATAGAAATAGAGAACTAAGTACCTAAAATGATTGTTATAATCCCCTCTTTTCTACAAGGATCGTCTAGAAAGCGGGGCATTTTGAATGCATTCAGATCGAAAAGCTAACAAAGATGTTATGGGTCGAATTTTTTTTAATTTCATTGATATCTGGAAATTTACTTATCCTCCATAAAGGAGCCGAATGAAACCAAAGTTTCACGTTCGGTTTTGAATTAGAGACGTTAACAATGATGAATCAACGTCGACTATAACCCTTACCCTTCCAAGCAAACTTTCTCTTATCTCTATTCAATATTTCTTTTTTATAGTCAAAACCTATAAATCCATATATCTAATAGATATTTATATCTAATATATATTTATATATTTTGATATTTATTAAAATATCAAATTTCTAATAAATATGTTTTATAGAAATATAAACAAAATGAATATAATTAATGTAATGCATAGTTGAATACGCAATTCCTGGAATTCTTTTACATATTCGTTTCCTCTGAATAATAAATGTGAAAAGAAAATAAATATAAAAAAATTGGAATGCAAAGCGTCCATTGTCTAATGGATAGGACAGAGGTCTTCTAAACCTTTGGTATACGTTCAAATCCTATTGGATGTAGTTTATTTCCATATATTTTTAGATTTCCATGTCAAGAAAGATCTTTTGAATAATTTGAATATGAGACACTTTTATACACTTAGTACTTGTAATATAAGTATAATCTAGTTTATATAGTATTTCCATTTATATATTATTTCCATACATTTAATATATATTATATATTTAATGTATGTTAATATGTGTATATATTTATTATGTATTTAATATTAATATAATATTTAATAAAGAAATGTAATATATTAATATTTCTATATTATTATAGAAAATAATTATTACAAAAAAATAATTTATATTTTATAATTTTTTATATTTTATTTTAAAATAATTTAAATAATTTATAATTATTAATTATATAATAGAAAACATGGGACACGTGGAATCCCGTGTGAATCAGCAAGAACCACCTTGCAAGGTTAAATACTCCTGGGTGACCGATAGTGAAGTAGTATCGTGAGGGAAGGGAAGGGTGAAAAGAACCCCGATCAGGGAGTGAAATAGAACATGAAATCGTAAGCTCCCAAGCAGTGGGAGGAGACCGGGGCTCTGACCACGTGCCTGTTGAAGAATGAGCCAGCGACTTATAGGCAGTGGCTTGGTTAAGGGAACCCACCAGAGTCGTAGCGAAAAGCGAGTCCTCATTAGGCAATTGTCACTGCTTATAGACCCGAACCTGGGTGATCTATTCATGACCAGGATGAAGCTTGGGCGAAACTAAGTGGAGGTTCGAACCGACTGATGTTGAAAAATCAGCGGATGAGTTGTGGTTAAGGGTGAAATGCCACTCGAACCCAGAGCTAGCTAGTTCTCCGTAAATTGCTTTGAGGCGCAGCAGATGACAGGACATCTAGGGGTAAAATACTATTTCGGTGCGGGCCATGAGAGCAGTACCAAATCGAGGCAAACTCTGAACACTAGATATGACCTCAAAATAACAGGGGTCAAGGTCAGCCAGTGGGACGATGGGGGATAAGCTTCATCGTTGAGAGGGAAATAGCCCGAATCACCAGCTAAGGCCCTTAAATGACCGCTGAGTGATAAAGGAGGTAGGGGTGCAGAGACAGCTATGACGTTTGCCTAAAAGCAGCCACCCTTGAAAAAGTGCCTAATAGCTCACTAATTGAGTGCTCTTGCATCAAAGATGAACGAGGCTAAGTGATCTGCCGAGCTGTGGGATGTCAAAATGCATCAGTAGGGGAGCGTTCCGTCCAGAGGGAAGCACCCACGCGAGCAATGGTAGACAAAGCAGAAGCGAGAATGTTGGCTTGAGTAACGCAAACATTGGTGAGAATCTAATGCCTTGAAAACCTAAGAGTTCCTCTGCAAGGATCATCCATGGAGGGTGAGTTAGGGCCTAAGATCAGGCCCCAAAGGCATAGTCGATGGACAATAAGTGACTATTCCTGTACTGCCCCTTGTTGGCCTCGAAGGATGGAGGAGGCTAGGTTAGCCAAAAGATGGTTACCGGTTCAAGGACACAAGGTACCCTGGCTTTTTTAGGGTAAGAAGGGGTAAAGAAAATGTCCCGAGCCAATGTTTGAGTACCAGGCGCTACGGCGCTGAAGTAACTCTTGCCATACTTCCAGGAAAAGCTCGAACGACCTTCAACAAAAGGGTACCTATACCCAAAACTGACACAGGTGGGTAGGTAGAGAATACCTTGGGGCCCGAGACAACTCTCTCTAAGGAACTCAGCAAAATAGCCCCATAACTTTGGGAGAAAGGGTGCCTCCTCACAAAGGGGGTCGCAGTGACCAGGCCAAGGTGATTGTTTACCAAAAACACAGGTCTCCGCAAAGTCGTAAGACCATGTATGCAGGTTGATGCTTGCCCAATGCTGGCAGGTCAAGGAAGTTGGTGATCTGATGACAGGAGAGCCGACTACTGAAGCCCTGATGAGCAGCAGTCGTAACTATAACGGTCCTAAGGTAGTGAAATTCCTTATCGGATAAGTTCCGACCAGCATGAAAGGCATAACAATCTAGGCACTGTCTTGGAGAGAGGCTTGGTGAAATAGACATGTCTGTGAAGATGTGAACTACCTATACCTGGACAGAAAGACCCGATGAAGCTTCACTATTCCCTAGGATTGGCTTTGGGCCTTTCCTGCGCAGCTTTGGTGGAGAGTGAATAAAGCCTCCTTCCAAGGGGGCCCGAGCCATTAGTGAGATACTGCTCTAGAAGAGCTAGAATTCTAACCTTGTGTCAGGACCTACGGACCAAGGGACAGTCTCAGGTAGACAGTTTCTATGGGGCGTAGGCCTCCCAAAAGCTAACGAAGGCATGGAGAGGTTTCCTCAGGCCACATGGAGATTGGTCGTTGAGTTCAAAGGCAGAAGGGAGCTTGACTACAAGACCCACCTGTCAAGCAGCGATGAAAGTCGGCCTTACAGTAAACACTGAGTAGCCAAGTGCGGAGTTGATAACTGCAGAAAGCATCTAAGTAGTAAGCCCACCCTAAGATAAGCACTTTCCTATTCCGACTTCCCTAAAGCTTTCAGTAGCACAACCAAGATAGCAATGGGTATTCTTCCCCTGTGGGGGTGGAACGACATAAGTTTTGAGAATTCAAGAGAAGATCACAGCGAGCTGAGCTGTTTATCATTACGATAGGTGTTAAGTGGAAGTGCAGTGATGTATGCAGCTGCGGCATCCTAACAAACCGGTAGACTTCAACCTTGTTCCTACATGACCCGATCAATTCGATAAGGCAATCACCATCTATTTTCATTGTTCAACGCTTTGACAACACGGAAAAACCATTGTTCAACTCTTTGACAACATGAAAAAACCAAAAACTTTGCCTTCCCTCTCTATCCATCTAAGGGATGGAAGGCCAGAGGCCTTTGGTGTCCCCTCCAATCAAGAATTAGGGCCTCACAATCACCAGCCAATATGCTTTCCTCTCATACCTTTCTTCATTCATGGTTTGATATTCTGGTGTCATAGGCGTAGAGGAACCACACAAATCCATCCCGAACTTGGTGGTTAAACTCTACTGCTGTGGCGCTACTATAGGGGAGGTCCTGCGGAAAAATAGGTCGGCGCTAGGATGATAAAAAGCTTAAGACTCTCATTCTTATTACTTTGTTTTTTCAATATGAAAAAAATATATGAAAAATGAAAAGGTCATCTTATTCAAAACCCCTACTATATGAAATCCCCTTTCTCCCACTTCACACCTTGGAATGCACCATTCTTATATAGAGAGAGGCGTTTTCACATGTTCTTAACCTGAAACAACTTGGGAAAGGAAAGGTTCCTTTTTTTTTAGGGCACTCCTGGGAACAAATCTAGTGGAGACGTGGTGGGGCTTGTAGCTTAGAGGATTAGAGCACACGGCTACGAACCATGATGCCGGGGTTTGAATACCTCCTTGCCCACAATAGGCCAAAGAGGGAAGGACCTTTCCATTTGGGGGTAGGAAAATCATGACTGGGATTGCTGACCCCAAGCTTTGGAATTTGGCATGGGTCTTTTGTTGAAATGGAATGGTATTACTCTTTCTTTTTTCTTTCTTTTTATTTATTGTTAATGGTGGATAAATTAAATATAGTATGCCTGACCCGAAGCCTGAATCGACATATTTTTTGTTTTAAGCCCCATAATTCTTCCTCAGCCAGTCTGGGGTAGAATAGCAGAGAAAGTACAAGTATTAGTAGCATAGCAAAAATGCGTTCCTCATCATTAATATGTTTGCTCACAGTAATTCTGGTCTCCTGGGCAAATCAATGACTGCATCTTTGCCACCCACTCTACCACTGAGCTACTGAGGAATAACAGGATATTAGATCTTATAGAGTTCAATTCCCATTCTCAACCCATGACCAATATGAGCTTGAAGTTTCCTTTGTAGCTCCCGGAACTTCTTCGTAGTGGCTCTGTTCCATGCCTCATTTTATAGGGAGCCCAAAAGTGGCTATATTGCATTATATTCCATCCATATCCCAACTCTATTCATTTAATATCCTTTGGTGCCATTGAGATAAGAGATGTCATTTCTAGTCTATCTCTTTCTATTTATATATATATATGGAAAGTTTAAAAATCATCATATAATAATCCAGAAATTGCAATAGAAAAGAAAAAAAAGGAGGTTTGTGATGATTTTTAAATCTTTTATACTAGGTAATCTAGTATCCTTATGCATGAAGATAATCAATTCGATCATTGTGGTTGGACTCTATTAAGGATTTTTTACCACATTCTCCATAGGGCCCTCTTATCCCTTCCTTCTCGAGCTCACATTATGGAAGAAGGAGAAGAAGGAACTGAGAAGAAAGTATCTGGAACAACCGATTTTATTACGGAACAACTGTTTGATGTTTTGGTTTGTTTACTAAGGATAACTATCAATAAAAAGATTAGATAGAATAGCTTTGACCTTATCAACTGATAGTGAGAAAATGAAACCTTTTTTATCCAAGAACTTGTTTAGTAATACTGTAATGAAAGGAACATAGGAGTTTTTTGCTAGGTATTTGACCAAATAGGATCATCCAATTCCTATAGAACCTATCACTAAAATACCCCTAGAGAGAGATAGGGGTAAGCAAAGCAAAAAAAGGTTTTCCATGAGATGGGAAATAAAACTATTAGCCCCACAGGAGGTTTGTGAATAAGTGATTGTCTGATAATGAGTAAGGAATATCTGTCTTTCTGCTAAACAGGATTTATTGAACTCATAACTCATTAGATACTTTTACGAATGTCAACTAAGTATTGTAAGTAAATTACCCCCGGTTGTTCTATCATTTGATAACCAGAGTCATTATTTGATAAGTGATCACTATGAGCCAAACTCAATAGAATTTGATCAATCCTTTTTTCTGTTGTTAACATGGAGAACTGAACTAAGAATTCTCTTTCTTTATCATCAATCGAATCACTATTTGAGACCTAGGATTCTATTTTATCATCAATCCAATCACCGTTCATGTTTTTTCTTTTTCTTATCAATGAATAGATCTCTTTACTTGTATGACTTAGATGTCTCGTATTTCTCAAAAAATTAATTCGATTGATGGGATTTGGTATGATACTTATGAAATTGACGGTATCGATGAGATTGATATTTAAATATTTCTTCTTAGAACATATCGATTTGACCCAATAAGCGGGACCACCACCCCATTGCATGTTGCCGCGAGAAGCAGAACACCATATTTCTTCTAGAGAATCTTTTAATTGTTCCAGAGCAACTAGAAATAGATTCTTTAACCAGAAAGAATTCAGTTCAGATGTAGGATACCTATCCGGAAGTTTTCGCAACTCAATCATGTATTGTCAGGACCCGTCCAGAATTCCTCCTCCGGAACCCTAGACAGCCCTGATCCCAGGGAAATACCACCGAACCTTCCAACGGAAAATCCGGCAGCACCTCCCCTAAGGGATTTACTTACCACAAATTTACCTGCACTGAAAACACACTTCAAAAATATCCCCTTATTCCTCCCACAAACTACAAACTGGTTCCACAAATTTCAGCACTTCAAAACAAAAATACAGTAATCCAGTGCAAGATAAATACAACAAGAGTGAAAGAAATAGTACAACTGCAATAAAGAAGAACAGGGTACAGTACGAACTAAAACAGCGAGGAAGATCAAGTCCGCTCCGAGTGAACACCGACAACCTGGTACCTAGAGGAACGGAATTTAAGAGTGTGAGATGCTAATCATCTCAGTGAGCGACCCTACTACTCTACACTATCATACCACGGTAATAGGTATATAAATAATAATTATTTGGAAATAATCATGTCTCTCAAAACCCTTACAATTCTCTCAGTTGGAAAGGTTCCCCTTTTAAAACATTTTCACAAAACCCTTTATTCATATTTTCCGAAAACCAAGACATCAATTAAATACCAGAAGCGGTAACAATTATATTTTTAATTCTAATTCAGTTTCCAAACATTTTATTTTTAAAACACAATTCTGAAAATCATTTGATGCACCCACTATATACCAGTGGCGCCAACAGTACCCAGCGTCCCAAGGTACCGCCAGACAGGAGGTTATAGAAAGAAACCGGCATACGGTCGCGTGGCGTCCCACAGCGCCGCTGCTAACCTGGTGTCCCGGCCAAAGGGGGGTGGCCGCCCTCTCCGATGGCATCCACAGGACACCCTCATAATATCAACCGCGCGCTACTCACACCCACCTGCGCGCTAATCACAACCGTGTGCACACTAACCATATCACATATACCATATCACATAATCAGAACACCAGTACGTGCACGGTGCATCTAAAATTCATAAAATCCACAATTTAAATTATAAAACAAATTTCACATTTTTCATAAACATAGCGGGCATAATCCATCCGCTTGAACCGGGAAATTCTCCACAATTTCCTTATAATTAATACCATAAATTCCATGATTTTCAAATCCACCAACTCCCAAATCCATCAATTCAAATATCCACATTTTTTCCAAGCATAAATAATTTCTCGAAATATCATAATCAAATCCCATAATATTTTATGGGCATATTTCATAAAAATTGAAATCACCAACATAACCAAATATTTTCCTTGAAATATTTGAAAATCAAATCGTGCCCAATTTACCATTAAAACCACACCAATTTCAAAATCCTCAAAACCATAAAATAATTCCACACGGCATAAATTTGTAGAATTCGCATTTTCTTAAATCCAATAAATTCATAAATAATTCTACAATAAATCCAATAAATATTTGGCACATAGAAATTAAATTCCAAATATTTAATTCACACATAATATATTCATCAATTAAATTCCCCAAAATTAATTTGAAGGTGGGTCACTCACCTGGAGCACGCAATTAACCCATGATCCACTACGGGATCAATTCTACGACTCACCGGTGCTCCTAGAACAAAATTCACAGACAGTCAAATAAATTAATATTTTATTCGGGTAAATAATACCCGGTACCCGGAGGGTCAAAACACAAACGATAACTAAAATTTACGAATCATATACCGAATCGAAGCTCGAGTGATGCTAATCACAGATCCGGTCTTAATTTCCGATGATCGTACCCGACGGGGTTTGAATTTCGTCGGGAAGCTTTTCGGGTTTCGGCTCCGCAATTCTCCCAAACCGTCGCGAATTGGTGGAAACGGAAGTCGGATTTGGGTTCAGGAGGTCGAACACTGCGGACTGGAGCTGGCCGGAATTTTCGGGTACTCGCCGGAACAGTAACTTCCGGCGGGCCGCCACGTCACCGGCAACCGTCGCCGGAACAGTAATTTCCGACGGTGGCCGTTTGCTGTGAAATTTTGCAGATTTGTAGATCGTGAGGAGAGCAATCCAACGGGACCGACGGTGAGCAAAACGGAGGTCGGACGGCGGAGAAATCACCGTTTGAAGATTTTCGACCCCTCGCCGGAAAACGCTCCGATCCCGGCGCGTCGGTGGTCCGATGGCCGTGATTTTTGGTGGGTAGGCCGGACTTGAGGAGAGGATGCTGGGTGTATGGCGCGTGTACTGTTTATCGGCCGGAATAGTGCCGATTCGCGGTGGCCGGCGGTGGAGGGGGAAAAATCGCCGCCAAACTTCGGACGTCCGATCCGGGCGCGTCCGGCGGCCGTTCGCCGTGAAATTTGGAGGTTTTGCCGGAAATGAGGTGGGCAATCTGGCTGGCCGGCGCGTGTACAGTAACTAGGCCGGAAAAACGTGAAAATGGCCGGCGGCCGGCGGGTCCTCTCTCTCTCTTTCTCTCTCCTCTCTCTTTCTCTCTCTTCTCTCTCTTTCTCTCTCTTCCCCGAGAGTTTTTCAAAATTAAAACCCTGTATGACACTGTTCATGCCACGTGGACCAATCAGAAACTGACACGTGGCGTTTCACTGTTCACCGACCCAAAAAAAATATTAAAATAATACGGTATCCGGTAAACTTCAAACGTCCATAACTTTTTAACCGGATGTCCGTTTTAAGCGTGCCGCTAGTCTATGAACTCGTATCGACGAGTACTTTACAACCATACAAGAGTCAACTCACAATTACATCACAAGAAAAAGTCAACTCCCGGCACCTTTTAGACAGTTTACACTTCAACTTGTTTTGCCCATAACTTTCAAACCGTAGCTCCGTTTTCGACGTGCTACTAGTCTACGAACTCAGGGCGTCATGCACTTCGCCACGGTACCCTAGTCAACTCAAAATTCTTACCGAGTCAAAAAGTCAACTTTTGACCCCTTTTGGTCAACGGTCAACGGTCAACGTGCACGGATTCCGGTGCGATTCGGGACGGGGTGTTACAGCCTTCCCCCCTTACAAAAATTTCGTCCTCGAAATTTCCGCACGTCACTGGAACAGATACGGGTACTGCTCACGCATCTGTGCTTCGGGTTCCCACGTTGCTTCCTCGACTAAGTAGTTCCTTGCCAACCAATCCATGCCCAACACTACTTCAAGTCCGGATAGATCCAACAGGATCAGGTCTGCTTCCATCCCTTGATCTGTGAAATCGTCGGGCGTAGTCCTGGCTCCCTGCTGCGTCATAGCAAACACCCGGCCTTGACTTGTCTGCTGGGTTCTCCTTCCTCTACCTCGACTCGATCCTGCAGACGGCTGTACTGATCCCGAAGAAACTCCTACTGGCTGACTCCCCTGGGAACTCTGTCCTGGAAATATCCCCGTACGCTGTGTCCGTCAACCTGCTTCTAGCACACTGCTGCTACCATAAGGGCAATCCCTCCTTATGTGGCCTGGCTGCCCACACCGAAAGCATAAACCATCCATCTGACACTGCCCAGAATGATTCCCCCTACAAAGTGGACAAATCCGCGGAGAACTAATGCGTGACTGCTGATACGAGCTTGTATCCACACTGATCGAATGGCGAGCTGGCTGGGGCATACGATAACTATCTCTCCTCTGGAATCTGCCTCGTGGGCTTAACCCATCACTGTCTGAGCCTGAGCTATGGCCTTTCTTAGCTGCCCCCTGTCGAGGTACTCCGCTATACGAACCTTCGAAAGATCTGCGCCTTGAGGGTCTGTGTATCTCCTCCTGTCTCTCTAGCTCGAGCGCTGCATCCCTGGCGGACTGATAGGTGGGATGTACTGATCCGGAAAGGGTGTAGCCGATGCTCTCTTTCAATCCGTCTATGAACCTCACCTTCTTCGTGTGATCGTCGGGAATCAGGTGCATGCAGAATTCTAATAGTTCTCGGAATCTCCTCTCGTACTCGATCACTGTCATGTTCCTCTGTCGCAGTTCCTCGAACTCTCTCCTTCTTGCTTCACGGTAGGCAGGAGGACAAAACTCAGTAGAGAAGGCCATCTTGAACTGAGCCCACGTATGCCTTGCACGAACAACTGGGCTAACTTCTCGGGTGAAAAACGTTCTCGCACCGGTAGGAAGTGTGCCGACTTGGTGAGACGATCAATGATTACCCAAATGCCGTCGTACCTTCTAGGTGTGGAAGGAAGCTTGAATACGAAGTCCATGTTGAGTTCTTCCCACTTCCACACGGGAATCGGTAAAGGTTGGAGTAGTCCCGAAGGCTTCTGTCTTTCTGCTTTCACTTGTTGACAAATCAAACACTTTGATACGAAGTCTGCCACTTCTCTCTTCATACCAATCCACCAATAATACTTAACAAGCGTCCGTTACATCTTGGTACTCCCAGGATGCATCGCATACATCGAGCTGTGCGCCTCCTCTAAAATCTCCTTCTTGAGTCCTGGGATATCCGGAACGCAAAGTCGTCCTTTATACACGAGGGCTCCATCCCTCCTTATGGAAAATTCCGGATCAAGACCTTCTTGTACCTTGCCCTTAATTGTCCTCAACTTAGGATCTTCCATTTGGGTCTCTACTATACGATCCACCAACACCGGTCGTACCTGGAAGCTAGCCATAAGAACTCCTGAAGGATGCATATGCATTAACACCCCCATCTTCTTCAACTCCACCATGAGAGGTAGTTGGATGACTTGGATGTGAGCAAGGGATCCAGTAGCCTTCCTACTCAAAGCATCTGCCACTACATTCGCCTAATAGTGACTTTAACTTCCCTCTTGTGCAACTTTCCTTCTCATGCCCACTAATTAAGGATAGTCAAATTGGTCCACGAGAACACGATCTACAAGTCTTGGTCATAGTCGAACGCTAACCATAAGGTGCTTCTAAAGCATGCATCCTTAAACCAACAACCAACTCTCGTGACTCGATCAGCACTTTAAAAGGTTAGATTAGAACTTAAGTCTAATTTCCTCAAATACTGGTATCACCAAGTTAAGGTTGAGATTAATTCACTTATCTTCGATTACCCTCCTAGTACTTACAATTATAAAGCCCTTGCTCCTCATTGATTAACCAATAGTCTTAACCTCGACAAACATCAATCTTTCTTTTAACTAAATTCATCAAGGTCATGAATAAAATTCTCAACATCCAAATATCATTCTTGAAAACCCTAAGTTTCCCTTATTTCAAATAAATTCCATGAATCCACACCTCAAGCAATAAGAAATTTAAATCCTAATTCTAGCATCACCACCAATACTATGAACAAATCACTAGATCCTTAACCCAATAAAGTATTCCACACTTCTTAAATTCTAACTACGTCCCAAAAATCATACTCCTTATCATTGTAAATTATCACCAACAATATCAACCACCTTGAATCGATAAAGCACCACCAATACGAACCTTAAATCTCCAAGGAAATAAGATATCAAGATCTTAGCTTCTAGAATGAAAAATAACCATGCTTAAACATCCAACCATGCCTAAGGAATCATCCTCATCTCATTAACCTCATCAACCACCAAGTAGAACTTTAGTCGCTATCCGGAGCTTGCTTGATTCTCTAAACGCTGTCGTACCTTCTCTTTGTGAATGATAGTTTAAGCACGAAATCCATATTTACATCTCCCTACTTTTACTTATCGGTGACCTAAGTACCTTTATTCGGATCTTGCAACTTCCTTTATCGTGCCAAACCACCATGTCATCCAGTGAGCATTCCATACGTCTTGGTACCCTTGGGGTGTATCGCATACTTTGAATCGCGTGCTTCCTTTAAGATCTCCTTTTTGAACTCAACGATACCCTGCTTTGGATTCTCGACTGGCGATACTTAACCCTTAAGTCGCTCTTGGAAAAACCATAACATAAAACAAATAATAAAATATATTTTTCAAATATACCTAACTTGCATAGGCAATTGTTAAAACTCCACATTGAAATTCATATCTTAAAATCCATAGCATAAAATAAAATATGCACGCTTGTAATGGAGGTACGTACAACACCTTCTACATGTTACGTAATCCATGATTCCAACTGTCGCCGACACTCTGCTACCAATACAAACCAGGGTGGTTGCCTATATTGGCCGTCCAATCCCCTGGACTCGTAGGCAACATGATCATGGGGCTAGCTCTACATGGACCACATTGGTTCGCCGCCTCCATATGGTGCAGTATAGTATCAAACGTTATAACATACAAATACATGTACGAACACAAACCAAAAATACTTGAATAAAACACCTTTAATTTCCAATACCACGTTGAAAAGCATTTAAATTTTGATAATCGATCGGGAAAATATTTTGACGCCTTGAAATCGATCGATCGACACACATCCTTAGACAATCATCATTCTTCTCCATGAACGAAACGGATACCATTCACGATGATAAGCTTGACCTTCAAAAAGAAAAGGCATCCTCGACCATCGACTAGGCCATAGGAATTTCCCGTTAGGCTAGATGATCCTCATTGACACCCTCGAAGATTAGAGTTATTCAAACTCGGGCAACGAATTTACTTCGAGACAAACAGAAAGAACGCTTCCACGCGGGTAAAACGAGAGACTAGACATGGATGGGACACACAACAATGCACAGTCCCTTAGGAATACTAGAACCTAGAGCTCTGATACCAACTGTCAGGACCCGTCCAGAATTCCTCCTCCGGAACCCTAGACAGCCCTGATCCCAGGGAAATACCACCGAACCTTCCAACGGAAAATCCGGCAGCACCTCCCCTAAGGGATTTACTTACCACAAATTTACCTGCACTGAAAACACACTTCAAAAATATCCCCTTATTCCTCCCACAAACTACAAACTGGTTCCACAAATTTCAGCACTTCAAAACAAAAATACAGTAATCCAGTGCAAGATAAATACAACAAGAGTGAAAGAAATAGTACAACTGCAATAAAGAAGAACAGGGTACAGTACGAACTAAAACAGCGAGGAAGATCAAGTCCGCTCCGAGTGAACACCGACAACCTGGTACCTAGAGGAACGGAATTTAAGAGTGTGAGATGCTAATCATCTCAGTGAGCGACCCTACTACTCTACACTATCATACCACGGTAATAGGTATATAAATAATAATTATTTGGAAATAATCATGTCTCTCAAAACCCTTACAATTCTCTCAGTTGGAAAGGTTCCCCTTTTAAAACATTTTCACAAAACCCTTTATTCATATTTTCCGAAAACCAAGACATCAATTAAATACCAGAAGCGGTAACAATTATATTTTTAATTCTAATTCAGTTTCCAAACATTTTATTTTTAAAACACAATTCTGAAAATCATTTGATGCACCCACTATATACCAGTGGCGCCAACAGTACCCAGCGTCCCAAGGTACCGCCAGACAGGAGGTTATAGAAAGAAACCGGCATACGGTCGCGTGGCGTCCCACAGCGCCGCTGCTAACCTGGTGTCCCGGCCAAAGGGGGGTGGCCGCCCTCTCCGATGGCATCCACAGGACACCCTCATAATATCAACCGCGCGCTACTCACACCCACCTGCGCGCTAATCACAACCGTGTGCACACTAACCATATCACATATACCATATCACATAATCAGAACACCAGTACGTGCACGGTGCATCTAAAATTCATAAAATCCACAATTTAAATTATAAAACAAATTTCACATTTTTCATAAACATAGCGGGCATAATCCATCCGCTTGAACCGGGAAATTCTCCACAATTTCCTTATAATTAATACCATAAATTCCATGATTTTCAAATCCACCAACTCCCAAATCCATCAATTCAAATATCCACATTTTTTCCAAGCATAAATAATTTCTCGAAATATCATAATCAAATCCCATAATATTTTATGGGCATATTTCATAAAAATTGAAATCACCAACATAACCAAATATTTTCCTTGAAATATTTGAAAATCAAATCGTGCCCAATTTACCATTAAAACCACACCAATTTCAAAATCCTCAAAACCATAAAATAATTCCACACGGCATAAATTTGTAGAATTCGCATTTTCTTAAATCCAATAAATTCATAAATAATTCTACAATAAATCCAATAAATATTTGGCACATAGAAATTAAATTCCAAATATTTAATTCACACATAATATATTCATCAATTAAATTCCCCAAAATTAATTTGAAGGTGGGTCACTCACCTGGAGCACGCAATTAACCCATGATCCACTACGGGATCAATTCTACGACTCACCGGTGCTCCTAGAACAAAATTCACAGACAGTCAAATAAATTAATATTTTATTCGGGTAAATAATACCCGGTACCCGGAGGGTCAAAACACAAACGATAACTAAAATTTACGAATCATATACCGAATCGAAGCTCGAGTGATGCTAATCACAGATCCGGTCTTAATTTCCGATGATCGTACCCGACGGGGTTTGAATTTCGTCGGGAAGCTTTTCGGGTTTCGGCTCCGCAATTCTCCCAAACCGTCGCGAATTGGTGGAAACGGAAGTCGGATTTGGGTTCAGGAGGTCGAACACTGCGGACTGGAGCTGGCCGGAATTTTCGGGTACTCGCCGGAACAGTAACTTCCGGCGGGCCGCCACGTCACCGGCAACCGTCGCCGGAACAGTAATTTCCGACGGTGGCCGTTTGCTGTGAAATTTTGCAGATTTGTAGATCGTGAGGAGAGCAATCCAACGGGACCGACGGTGAGCAAAACGGAGGTCGGACGGCGGAGAAATCACCGTTTGAAGATTTTCGACCCCTCGCCGGAAAACGCTCCGATCCCGGCGCGTCGGTGGTCCGATGGCCGTGATTTTTGGTGGGTAGGCCGGACTTGAGGAGAGGATGCTGGGTGTATGGCGCGTGTACTGTTTATCGGCCGGAATAGTGCCGATTCGCGGTGGCCGGCGGTGGAGGGGGAAAAATCGCCGCCAAACTTCGGACGTCCGATCCGGGCGCGTCCGGCGGCCGTTCGCCGTGAAATTTGGAGGTTTTGCCGGAAATGAGGTGGGCAATCTGGCTGGCCGGCGCGTGTACAGTAACTAGGCCGGAAAAACGTGAAAATGGCCGGCGGCCGGCGGGTCCTCTCTCTCTCTTTCTCTCTCCTCTCTCTTTCTCTCTCTTCTCTCTCTTTCTCTCTCTTCCCCGAGAGTTTTTCAAAATTAAAACCCTGTATGACACTGTTCATGCCACGTGGACCAATCAGAAACTGACACGTGGCGTTTCACTGTTCACCGACCCAAAAAAAATATTAAAATAATACGGTATCCGGTAAACTTCAAACGTCCATAACTTTTTAACCGGATGTCCGTTTTAAGCGTGCCGCTAGTCTATGAACTCGTATCGACGAGTACTTTACAACCATACAAGAGTCAACTCACAATTACATCACAAGAAAAAGTCAACTCCCGGCACCTTTTAGACAGTTTACACTTCAACTTGTTTTGCCCATAACTTTCAAACCGTAGCTCCGTTTTCGACGTGCTACTAGTCTACGAACTCAGGGCGTCATGCACTTCGCCACGGTACCCTAGTCAACTCAAAATTCTTACCGAGTCAAAAAGTCAACTTTTGACCCCTTTTGGTCAACGGTCAACGGTCAACGTGCACGGATTCCGGTGCGATTCGGGACGGGGTGTTACATGTATGATGGAATAATCAAAGATTTGACCCTTTCGAACTCTGTCTGTAACTCACTATAGGCTCGAGAAACAAAGAGAAGGTGTGTCCGAATGAGATATCTAGCAACAAGAAGAAGGAAAAGGATTGAATAGAGGAACTCCAAAACATTTGGCGATCTCAGATGTGTCGATATCAATGCTGACTCATTATTTTGATGAATCATTTCTTTGGATAGAAGAAGATTATGTAAACACTTACTTGAAATCTCACTTATCAAATTTAATTATAGAAGACACAGTTTTTTCTGAAGAATTCACCATGATATATCTGATCCACGCATAATATCATGAAAAATGGATACAAATTTTTGGCTGCTACTTAGTATCGACAATAGGTTTAAAAAAGTATCTAAAAATATCAAATTTGGATATTTGTATCCTGTCGAAGTAAGGAACCATGGCATATATGTTTGGAATATATTCCATTTTGAGAGAGTTGAAAAAGCACTATCTCATTGAAAGGTTCTATACATCCACCTTTTCTCAAGGCATTTCTTTAGACAAAGACCCCATTTTTTCCTCTTTTCGGATGGTAAATATTTCTCAGAACATGGAGTGTAAATGAAACCCATGTTTGAATTGAAATTGAGATATTGATGCAAGTTCTTCCTTTCTGAATCAGACAGATTCATATCTGAAAGAGGTTGACAATAAATTCTTTCAAAATTGACTATTTGTCCCTTTGTTAGAAGTGTTCCATAAATGTCTGCGATCGAGTAAATAGCTCTACGAATAAATGGATCGGATCGAATTGGAAAATGGAAAGATTTGTACAAGATATTGAGGAATTGTCCATACATAAAATCATAATTATTGATACAGGCCTTTTCCACATAAAAAGGGAATCCTTTGTTACAATAGAAGCAGAAGTGATGTGGATTATTCAAGAATCGAAGTAAATTTGCTTTATAAAAGGAAAATATCAATGAATTTCTATGAAATGGTTTCACAGGATTTAGACAATTGTCTTGATCATGGGATATCATTGAGAAACAGGAATCCATGTTATCAAAAGATTTCCTGCGATTATTTCTAGTATGGAATGAGTCAATCATCCACATTGGTATCTTATTGAACAAAAATGGTGATACTGTTCCTCCATTGATCAAGAATTTTACTTTTTGGGAAGTATCATGATACGAACCTAGGACGACCTGCTCCTAAACCCGTATTATATTAGCCCGGATCTAATTATGTTCAAGTTCTAATGGTCATCTTGACCCCTAACCAACCTATGATTAGAAACCTTGGTATATAATGAAGATGCCACAATAGGTGATGGAATCCTATTGATAAGTTAAAACTAAAACACTCATTCACTAATGGTGTTTTAGGTGTTCAAAAGAACAAAGACAATTCAATGTCGCAAATAATTTTCTGGATGTTATCAAATTTATGTTCTTCCTCAAAAACAAGCCCTTATATAGGCTAAAAGAAACAAAATAAAACCCTAAAAACAAAAGGTAAAACCGGTCACCTATAGGAATTAAGAAACTTGGCCGAATTCTAATACTTCCTAAACTAAGTGTCCTAAACTAAATTTGATTAATTAATTCCTTTATTTTGAATTAGGAATTTATTAATTTACAATGGAAATAATAAATTAATAACTTTCCTAAACTTATTTTTCCAGCAAATAAATAAATAAAAACTAAGAAGTAATGGAAGTTTCCTAAAACAAAAAGTAAAAACAAATTAGGAAACTAAAATACTAGCTTTTTGACTAAGTTGACTTTGACCAATCTTTGACCAATTTGAACTCCAAATCAGCTTCAATATGCTTTTTAGGATGCCAAATAAGCTGAATATGAAGTCCCACACATTGCCCATTCTTGGAAGAGGAAGAAAAAGCCAACTCAGTAAAATACAGTAAAGCTAGCACAAAATATAGTAAAAAATAGGCCAAATTTGAAGCTATCCGTACAACCCCTTTTTGAATGCCTTTGAAGCTGGATTGACTTGATTTGATATCCTATTAGACATATGTATTGAATCCATATAGATTTGGAACCATTTCATATTCTCAGTGTCCATATTTGCACCAAAATCGCTACCCGAGTCTGTATCAGCTTCCACCACTTGGATGCTTAGAATAGGCTTTGTACCTTCTAGTATGGACAAGCTCTATTGAGAATTGATTACCCCCTGTATAAATGCTCCCAGGTTGTCCTTAAATCTCTTAATTTGAGCTCTTGTGATTGGCCCGGTATTTATCCGTGTCGGATCAGCACCCCAGCAGGTTATCGGTTGAGCAGGCTCAAGCAGAATCACATCATATCATGATCATCCAATAAGAAGGGTTTCCATTTTTTCAAATGAACGATTTGAAGACATATTAAATCTAACAACTGATTGCAGAGTTGATCATTCAGACCTTTCAATTCATAGATGTGGATCTCGGACCTATGAATGGGGATATTCTGCAAACTCATAAAGAAAAAATGAAGTGAATTAGACAAAAAGAGAAGAAACTTGGACAAAAAGAATGGAAGTGACTTAGACAAATCTTTTTTGTTGATAACCTTAGACCAATCAATCAAATATTGATTAATATGTAATCGATCGAACACTACATAAAAATGAAAATGGCTCTTCTGCTCAGAAATGAAATGTTCCAAATGTTCCGGTAAATTCTTGCTCCTATTGGACCATTTGTATCTATATGCATTAGGATCCCGATTCATGGATCTCTCAGTCTGAGAAATAAAAATAAGAGGATCAAACCATTTCTTCTGACTCTTTTTCAAATTTGATAAATGTTGGTTGATCCTATATTTGATTATAGTTCTGTGATTCAGAGTATCATTTCCTATTTGATCCCTTTGAATTCCATATTCAAAGTTACAATCGGATCTATTCATTAAAAATAATCGATTCAATAGATTTCTTATGTACCCATGGGTGCTATATTGGATTTGAATAATATTTCGGATCAATGTATATTGATTGCCTCCATTATGTTGTTGCTAGCAAATACCACTATTTTTGGTTTTATATCTTCCAAATCATTCCCGCATGAGGTCCAGACCCATTTTTTTTTTTTTATCTTTCGATAAAAAGATTCATTTTCTTCATAAAAAATAGGAGGTAGGACCAATAAAGATTTCCTTTTCGATTCATCCTTGGCGTTGAATACCTCATTCAAGAATTGTTTTTTATCCAATTTGTACGAATCAATAGAAAAAGAAAATCCCTTATGATACATCAGATCCAGCTCGATTATTGATAAAGTGAATAGATATGCCATTTCTTGAACTTCTAATTCAAAATCATGGTGTAACGTGTATCCCCCCTGTTCACGTTATGGAATAGATGAAATAAATCAAAAAATGGATTTTTGTTCAAGAATGAAATCTTGTTGGAACTATCCAATTCATCCTTTGGAACTATATCACATCCCAGATCTGATGAAATAGGATGAATTGAGACGGTATTTTGTAAATACGTAATTATCTTGAATATATTAACTATTTCTTTATTTTCTAATCGCTTAGAAAGTACAAAAGAAACATCTTGTTCTTTCTTCAACAATTTCTGATCTCTAATGGACCTCTTAGTAGGATTCGAATCCATATGATGTTTGGACCATCTGGTAGAGAAAAAAGAACAAATGGATCTTGTAGGATTCCTAAGAAATTCTTTGATTTCTTCTGGAAGTAGATGATTAGTCATCTGCTTCTCACGTTCCGTGAATAGCTGGGAAATTTAGGAGTATCCAGAAAGGCATTTAGGGAATCGATCTGATTCTATCTCTATTCGTTTCATTTGAAGAAAGGAAGAATCCCAAAGAATCGATCTTTCTTTTAGTTGTTGAATATATCTTTGATTGATCAATGTGTGATATTCTGAATCCTCATTACTAATGGAATCGAAATGATCTCTGGATCGATTAGAAGATCCTTTCAATTGGCTAGAATTCGTTACTTGAACAAAATTGGATCTTATAGAATCATATTGAATATTTGACGATACATTCCGTACCTTGCTAAAAAACTGATCCTTATTCGTGCAAATTCTTTCCACAATTAAAGAAGAGATCTTGGCGGAATTGCCACATATGAAATTGAGCACAATTTTGCAAAGAAATAGCCCACTTGTTTCTCGAGAAGAGATGGGAAACATGCTCAATATCATTTGATTGAATAGTTCACCTAGCTCCTTGTTGTTTGAAGAAACCGTTCACTTCAATTGGTATTTTTTATGAAAAGCAAACATGAGATAACAAATCCAGTCTATCACTAAGATTTCAAACAACTGACCCAAATTCAAGTTGATTATGTTTCACATCTTCCTCGGAGAAAGACAATTAAACAATTCCCAACCATGGTCCTTGCGGATCAGATCATCCATAGAATATACAAAAAGAAAGTTTAGATATTTGATATCTTTCTCTTTGAATGAGATCTTAATTCCAGCGATGATTTCATTAGATATCTTACAACTACAATCCCTCTTTTTTCTGATCCATTTCCTCCACCACCACGAACCTCTATTAGATTCAGGCATGATACACTTTTTAGTTATTGGGAGAAACCAAGTACTCTCTTTTGGATCCAGGAAACAACTCTCAGAGATCTTTTGGAAGATACAGGAGCGAAATAATCAACTTATTGATATTGGAAAACCCGAAAGATTCTTCCAATGTATCATTTTTGGGTCCAATGAAATTCATGGGTATAGGAAGAAGCCCTGTCAAATAGAGATTTTTTCTTTCGACCATCTTTTGATTGTTAATATGATGTATAAGGACCGCTACTACAAATAGTACTACATCTTTGATCGTAAAATATCAATTGCTTATTGAACCCCGTAAATGTGAATTGCATGAAAGTAGGATACTCCAAATTTGAGAGTCCAAGAGTTTTATAAAATGTTCTTGATGGAAAAACATGTGAACGAAAGATCCCACTGAATTGAATTAGGTCCATGAATCTAAGAAATAGTGAGAATTCTTCATGTCTCTTAATATCTCTCTTAATTCGAAAATCCAGCATTTGAATTGATGTCCTTTCATTGAGTCCTCCTAAATTGCATTGATTTATCCTAAAGATTTCATTTGAATTGGTATTTGGTTATTCACCATGTACAGGGATCCCTGCTAAGCATCCATGGCTGAATGGTTAAAGCGCCCAACTTATAATTGGTAAATTTGTAGGTTCAATTCCCACTGGATGCACGCCAATGGGACCTCCAATAAAGTAAGTCTATTGGAATTGGCTCTGTATCAATGGAATCTCATCATCCATACACAACGAATTAGTGTGGTATATTTGTATCATAACATATGAGCAGTAAGAACTAGCATTCTTATTGAGACTAGAACTCATAGGGAAGAATATAGATTTATGGATGGAATCAAATATGCAGTATTTACCGACCAAAGTATTCAATTATTGTTGAAAAATGAATATACTTCTAATTTCGAATCACGATCAACTAGGACAAAAATAACGCATTGGGTCGAACTCTTCTTTAGTGTCAAGGTAATAGCTATGAATAGTTATCCACTCCTGGGAAAGGGTAGAAGAATGGACCTATTATGGGACATACAACGTATTATAGATGTATGATCATTACACTTCAACTAGATTATTCTATTCCACCGGTTAGAAAGAAACGAACTTAAATCAAAATACATAATAGCATGGCAATACATTTATACAAAACTTATACCCCGAGCACACATAAAGGAGCCGTAGACAGTCAAGTGAAATCCAATCCATGAAATAATTTGATCTATGGGCAGCATCATTGTGGTAAAGGTCATAATCCCAGAGGAATCATTACCGCATGGCATAGAGGGGGGAGGTCATAAGCATCTATACCGTAAAATCGATATTCGACGGAATGGAAAAGACATATATGGTAGAATCGTAGCTCTAGAGTATGATCCTAATCGAAATGCATACATTTGTCTCATACACTATGGGGATGGTGAGAAAAGATATATTTTATATCCCAGAGGGGCTGTAAATGGAGATACCATTGTTTCTGGTACATAAGTTCCTATAAAAATGGGAAATGCCCTACCTTTGAGTACGGTTTGAACTATTGATTTACATAATTGAAGTAACCAATTAGGTTTACGAGGAAACCTAGAAATCAATCGCTGATCCAATTTGAGTACCTCTACAGGATAGACCTCAATAGAAAACTAAAGAGTAATAGAACCAAGTGATTAAGTTCAGTAGTTCCTCATATAAAATTATTGACTATAGAGATATAGTAAGATGGAGAAGACAAAATTATTTCAAGCACCGACAGAACCAGAAGTGCCTCTTGTTTCAAAGAGAGGAGGATGGGTTATTCACATTTCATTTGATGGTCAGAGGCGAATTGAAAGCTAAGCAGTGGTAATTCTAAGTATTCCAGGGGGGGAAAAAGAGAGACGTCTCCTATGTTACCCGTAATATGTGGAAGTATCGATGTAACACATAGCATGGAGGAGCTTCAAGTAGTTGGAGGATTGGTTCAACTAGTTGAAAAAGCAATCCCGCATTCGAGCCAAGACCCAAGCTGAAGCAAGAGGAAAGAAGTGCCATTCGGCCAAGGAGACACAACTAGGCCGAACCTGTACAAGCACCAAAACCAAAGGGTAAGGATGATCCTAAACCATCTAGAGCTCATGATAGTGTGTGTTTTAAATGTCAGGGCCGTGGACATATTGCCAACCAATGTCCAAATAGAAGAGTTATGGTACTGAAGGATAAATGGAGAGCTAAAATCAAACAGTGAGAAGTTAGAAGCTAAGATTGAGCATGATGAGGAAGAATTTAAAGAAGAAGAGCATGATGAACCTGTGACTCAGAAGGCTTCAAAGGTTGAGTGAAGTTTGTTGGCACGTAGAGTCTTGACCGTGTATAAGGATGAAGAGCAAGTGCAAAGGGAAAATATTTTCTACACTCGATGTGACATCCAAGGTAATATTTGTAGTATGATTATAGACAATAGGAGTAGTGCCAATGTTATTAGCACTGTTGTGGTGGAGAAATTAGGGTTAACAACAATCAAACATCCAGAACTATATAGACTTCAATGGCTTAATGATAGTGGAGAGATGGTAAATAAACAGCCAAGATAAAGTTTAGTATTGATAACTATGTGGATGTGGTTTTGTGTGATGTTGTACCTATGTATGTAGGATATATTTTATTGGGAAGATTGTGGCAATTTGACAAGAATACCATACATTTTAATCGAGAAAATTCCATTGCGTTCTGATTTAAAAGTAAGAAATTTAAGCTTAAGCCGTTGATACCAAGGGAGGTGTTTAGAAATCAAATGAAAATGCAACAAAGAAGGGAGGCTAAATGGCAAAGGGAGAAGACCATCATGCCACCCACAGCTTCAACAAGCAAATAAGAGGGCAAGGACGAGCCGCATCACTTAGGTAAGCTTTCTAAACCTGAGAGTGAGAAGAAAAAGGAAGAGAAGAAAAATATCAACTTTTATCTTTGTCAAGGTGAAGTTAAAAAGGAATTTTTAAATAAGAAACCTATGCTGGTCATGATATATAAAGATGCATTTTTAAATCATATAGATAATCTTGAAGAGCCTGCATTGTCGAGATTTATTTCTTCTCTTTTGCAAGAGTTTGATGACATTTTTCTAGAGAAGATTCCTAATGGTTTACTACCTATTCAAGGAATTGAACACCAAATAGATTTCATCCTCGAAGCCACAATTCCTAATAGGCCTGTATACAAAAGTAATCCCAATGAGATAAAGGAGTTTCAATGCCAGGTAAGTGAATTGCTAAACAAAGGTTACATTAGAGCAAGCATGAGTTAATGTGCTATACCTTGATTGTTAGTGACTAAGAAAGATGGATCTTAGAGAATGTTTATAGATTGTAGGGCCATTAAAAACACAACTATCAAGTATAGGCATCTTATTCCTAGATTAGATGATATACTTCATGAATTATATGGTGCATGCATGTTTTCAAAGATTGACCTTAGGAATGAGTATCATTAAATAAGAATGTACAAAGGAGATGAGTGAAAGATTGCATTTAAGATAAAACATGGTTTGTATGAGTGGTTAGTAATGCCTTTTGGATTAACTAATGCACCTAGTACTTTCATGAGATTTATGAACCATGTTATGTGCCAAGTCATTGGAAAATTTATGGTTTTTATTTTTGATGATATTCTTGTATATAGTAGAAATTTAGATAATATGTAAAACACCTTAGATTAGTTTTAGAAGTACTTAGGAAAAAAGGATTGTTTGCTAATCCCAAAAAATGTGATTTTTTTAAAGATGAGCTTGTGTGTCTAAGATTTGTTGTGAGTGTTGTAGGAATCAAGGTTGACCAATCCAAGGTCAAAGCAATCCAAGATTGGCCGAAACCTATTACTATTACCTAGTAAGAAGTTTTCATGGTTTGGCTAGTTTTTATAGGAGATTTGTCGAGGACTTTAGTACTATTGTAGCACAATTAACCAAAATAATAAAGAACAATGTGGGATTCCAATAAGAAAACGCACAAGAAAAGTCTTTTAACTTGTTGAAAGAAAAATTAACTAATGCTCCTCTATTGGTTTTACCTAATTTTTCTAAGACTTTTGAGATTGAATGTATACTTCAAGTGTAGGTATTGGAGCGGTGTTGATGCAGGAAGAAAGACCTATAGCATACTTTAGTAAGAAGTTGAATGGGACAGCATTGAATTATCCAACTTATGACAAAGAGATGTATGCTTTAGTTTGAGCTTTGGAGACATGGTAACATTACTTAATGCCAAAGAAATTTGGGATTAACATAGACCATGAATCTTTGAAGCATATTAAAGGCCAAAAGAAGCTTAACCGGTGGCATAGAATCCATTGAGACTTTTTCTCATGTCATACGCTACAAGAAAGTTAAAGAAAATATGGTAGTCGATGCTTTATCGCAAAGTATGTTTTATTTTCAACCTTAGATGCTAAATTTTTTGGTTTTGAACAAGTAAGGAAATTTGTGAGCATGATATTGACTTCCGTGAAATATATAGAAATTGTAGCATTAGGGAATTACTTGTTAAGGAAGGTCACGGTGGGGGTTTAAGAGGACACTTTGATGTAGCAAAAACTTTGTCCATATTACAATAATACTTTTATTGGGCAAACATGAGGAGAGATGTAAAGAGGATTTGTGAGAGGTATATCAGGTGTAGAAAGTCAAAATATAAGCTAAAACCACATGGTTTGTATATGCCATTACCTATTCCTCCTTATCCTTGGGTGTATTTATCTATGGATTTTGTATTGGGGTTACCTAGGTTAAAGATGGGTAAGGACTCTATTTTTGTGGTTGTTGATGATTTTCTAAGATGACACATTTCATAGCATGTAATAGGATTGATGATGCATCTTATGTAGATAATTTGTTCTTTAAGAAAGTGGTGAGACTTCATGGCATACCTAGGACTATTGTTTCAGATAGGGATGCTAAGTTCTTAAGTTATTTTTGAAAAACATTGTGGGCTAATTTAGGTACTAAAAATTTTATTTTTCACTACTTTTTATTCATAGATTCATGGATAAAATGAAGTAGTGAATAGAATTTTGTCTGAATTGTTGAGAGCATTAATTAGTAGAAATTTGAGAACTTGGGAAGAATGTTTGCCGCATGTTAAGTTTGCTTATAATAGAACCCTACATTCTGCTACTAAATATTCACCATTCAAAATTTTTTATGGTTTTAATCCTGTAACTCCATTAGATTTAACACATTTGCCTTTAAGTGAACATGCTAATCTAGATGGTAAATAGAAAGCTGAGTTTGTTAAGCAGATTCATGAAAAGACCAGAGAAAACATTGACAGGAGGACTAAACAGTATGCTAAAGCTGCTAATCAAGGTCGGATTAAGGTAGTGTTCGAACCATGAGATTGGGTTTGGTTGTACTTGAGAAACAAGAGGTTTCTTGAACAACACAAGTCAAAGCTTTTGCCTCAAGGAGATGGACCTTTCCAAGTTTTGGGGAGGGTCAATGAAAATGTCTACAAGCATGATTTGCCAGATGAGTATAACGTGAGTGCTACTTTTAATGTTTCTAATTTATCTTCTTTTTCTACAGGTGATGATTTCGATTTGAATGCAAATCATTTTCAAGAGGAGAGAATGATGAGAACTCGTCCATACCCGTACAATCAACTATTTGCTGGGGTGCTGATCCTGTGCAACTGAAGACCAAGCCAATTGCTAGGGCTCAAGCTAAGAGATTTAAGGACAAATTTTTTAGCTTCATACAAAATGTAATTAAATCTCAAGAGGTCATATTAGTATCAAAAGATTCTAAGATCTTTCTGAGCATCCAAGTTGTGAAGGCAGAAATGGACCCGGGAAGTTGTTTTACTGCATTTGAGGACTCTGAGCAATAAGGGGCGAGTTTGTTAGCCTATGAATGTGTTTGAGCTCACTAAGAGCCCATGAAATCATATCAGGGTAGAGCAAGGGCGCCCAAGTATGTCATTAGCATCTAAGTTTCCACATTAGCTGGATTTAGCTAGTTTGGCATTGGGAAGGAGCTCACTTGCATTCCAAGCTAGCTTTGATAATTTCAATCAATGCCAACACGTGGGGACCAGTTCTAATCGTACTAGACATCCTACATGGCATGTTGAATTAAATTTGGATCCTAAATTATTTGGAGATTAGACCACTACAGCTTATTTGAAAAACTAGTCAAATCAGATTTGGAGCCTAAATTAGCAGGAGATTGGACAAGTATAGCTTATTTGGAAATTTAATAAACTATTTTCCAAATATGAAATTTGACTTTTGTTTTAGAAAATAGTCTTTATTTTTTGTTTTTATTTAATTATTTGCTAGACAAATTAATTTAGCAAGGTTGAATTTTAATATCTGTGGTTGTAAATTAATTAATACAAACTAGATTAGAAAAGACATATAAAATTCAGCCACACCTTTTGTTTAGTTTTATTGGCCGTTTTTTACCTATTGTTTTAGGGTTTTGATTTTGTCGCTCTAGCCTATTTGAAGCCTTATTTCTCAATAAATGAAACTACATTATTCATTTAGAAAAATTACTGTGAAAAAGATTTCTCTTTACTCTCTTTATAACACCTAAAACATGGAATAAAGAGCGAGTGTTTTAGTTTGACTTATCAAGAGGACAATCCAGAACCTATTGTGGTATCTTCGACATATATCAAGGTTTTTAATCACAGATTGATTAAGGGTCAAGGTGGCCATTAGAATCTGAACTTAATTTTGATCTGGGCTAATAGAATCCGGGTTTAAGAGCAAGTCGACCTAGGTTCATATCAACTGGTGAACTGTCACTGCTGGGTTTGTTGTTGGGTTATTGGGTTGGTGGGTTACTATCATTTCTGGGTTTCTTGGTGTGTTTGTTGTTGGTTTGCTGGGTTGCTATTTTTGCTGGATTGCTAGGTTACTACTTGCTGTATTGCTGTGTTGCACAAGTTGAAGGTGGAAAAAACTTAGTTCCTGGGTTTTTTTTTCAAATTTAATTGGATATTTTTCTCAATCTTGTTTGGGTTGATATTTTGTTTATGATTTTGCTTGGGATTGGGTTTTTTGTCACGATTTTACTTAGAATTAGAGTTTTGTTCTTGATTTTGCAATGGGGTTGGGTTTTCATTTTGATTTTGGTCACTCTTTGTGTAGTGGTTTGGGTTAGCACAGTGACTGAAGTTTGCTCCATTGGGTGATCGACTTGACCTCAAGTTGTGTTTGGGTTTGGTTATTAGGATTGTGTCAAATTTGGCGTCGTTGAAAAATGTATCCTTAATTTTATTTTATTGGCTGCTAATATGAAATTGAATTATTATATGAGTCTGAATTAGATAAAAATATTCATTTTGTATATTTTTATTATATGTTTATAATATTATATTAAAGCAATAGTTGTTATAATATGCATGGGAAATTTGAGATGTAATGGTTTCCATGGAGGAGTTAAAATTGGTAGGATTGAAATCTCATGATTGTCATACATTGATGCAGCAACTCTTGCCTCTTGTAATTTGCTCAATCCTTCCTAAAAATGTGAGACATACAATTGCAAAACTTTGTTTTTGCTTTAATGCCATTTGTAAGAAGTCCATCATTCTTGCTGAATTGGACATAATCCAAAATGATATTGGTACAGCTTTGTGCCGGCTAGAGAAATTCTTCCCACCATCATTTTTTGATATAATGGTTCATCTAACTTTCATTTAGTATGAGAGGTTAGATTGTGTGGACCAATACATTTCAGGTGAATGTACCCATTTGAGAGGTATATGAAAGTATTGAAAGGTTATGTTCCGAACAAAAATGGCCCAGAAAGTTATATTGCTGAGAGCTATATTTGTGAAGAAGTGATTGAGTTTTGTAGTGAATATCAAAGATAGTTAGATGTAATTGGAAGCCTCATTAGTAGGTACCAAAAACTAAATGATGAGGATGATGTTGGTGCCCTCGTTAAGGGTGGAAAGACCCAATCAATTTATCAACAACTTTAGGAGTAAGTCCATATATGTATACTATCGAATGTACAGGAGGTGGAACCGTACATGAGATACATATATCCATTTGAAAGTATAAATTAGTAATTATTTTGAATATATTTATTAAATAAGAAAACTTTTCTTTGTTTCAGAATTCATTTGGAACCCTTAATGTTAAGAAAAGAAATCGAGGAAAAAAAGCAAAATGGTTTCAAGATGAACACAAACGTACATTTATGTATTGGTTACATGATAAGGTACATTCAAAATACACTATTAATATCAAGGTTTCAACTTTAGGTTTAGTGAGTAAATAATGTGTAATTTTATTTCCATTTACTAGATTGAACAAATACAAAGTCAACCAAATCATATAGTTTTCGAAACATTAAGATAGAATGTACATGGTTCGCAATGGTTGGTAATGAAACATGAAGGATATGAGATTAAAGTAGTTCGATTCAACACTTTGGATAGGGATAATAAGCGGCTCACCTAGAATTATGGGGTAAAAGTAGTTGCTAAAGGTGAGCATTTTGCCAGTGCTAAGGACAATAACCTTATTTTAGCTGAGATGGCATACTATGGGGCAATAAGAGAAATCTAGGATGTCAATTACACTGTGTTTCAAATTCTTGTATTCAAGTGTGATTTGCTTGACAGTCGTCGTGTGAAAGTTGATGGGATGGGTTTTACATGTATTAACTTAAATAAAATTGGATATAAATCTGACTCATTCATTATGGCTTCACGAGTTCAACAAGTAGTTTATGTTGAGAATCAACTTGATTCTAGATGGTCTGTAGTTCTAACTCCACTACAACATGGTACTTTTGTTGACGATGAATTAGTTGCAAAAGATGTTCTTAGAGATTTTACGATGGTTCACAACCATTTGTCTTTCAGTTGGTAAGTGTGGTTGAAAGTGATAATGAGGAAGAATGTGATAATGGCTATGTTCGTAATGATTGCGAAGGGTGTGGATAAAAAACATACCATAAGCTAAACAAATTTGTAATTAGATTCATTAACTTACGTTTAAATAATTATATTTGTTATTATTTTTTATTTGATTTTTTGTTCCATTGTCATTATATGTTTTCCATTGTTATTATATTTTTTTGTTAATTATGTGTACATTCACAAATGCTTAATTTGCTTAATTAATTTTTTATTATTGTTGTCAATTAATTTGTGCAAAATTTAGTTATGCTTATTTAATTTATGAATTTGTTATTTTTATTATTGTTTTAATTTATTTTTTGTTCTTATTCTTTTGATGTAGATTTACGGACCTGTTTGATCAACATGCCCTCCCATAGATCATCATCAAGCAATGAGGTCAACCATATTTTGAAACACCCGAAGTATTTAAGTATCCACTCGAAATGTATCAATTCAAATGCGCAAAAGTTAAGTGCTTATATATTCCTATTATTTATACTATTAATATTAGAATGATACCATTTACTTGGATAATTAGGATCTCATTTGTTTTCTTTATTTTAGAAACATGTTCTCCTAGGTCTAGGTAGATAGTGGATCGACTGTACGAGCTGCGCAACCCATTCGACTGCGATGCTCTTTCGGTTGTATCATGCAGTCTTTCCTATCTCTCATACTGTTATTAATTTATTAGTATTAGTTTCCTTTTATTTGTCATATTTATATTTCTAATATTCTTAGAATACTCAGATGGCAATTATAGACCAAGGGTACTGTATTTATTTATTTATTTTGTTGTTTACCATTTATCGGAGTACTAAAATTTATGGAAAATTGTAGTAAATGGAAGGAATAAGGTAAATGTATACTTAGAAGTGTGTTTTTTGTGTAGAGAAAATTTTAGGAAAATCCATATCTCAGGGAAGATGCTACTGAATTTTCTGTAGAATTGTTTATGGTGTTTTCACAAGTTGAGGCCACCCTAGGGTTCTAGTAAGGAATTATGGAAGGGGTTCTAGCATTCATAGACAAGCAACACGCCTTATTTGGAGTTATGGATAATAAGTTATATGCCTGTAAAGTTTCATGATTTGTTTTAGCCGTATTGGTCCCACAGGTAGCGTTTTCTTCAGAAAAGCCAAAACGATAAATTAAAAATGTCTTCTAACCATGCCATGTGTCAAAATTTCAGTGATTGACTAGCCAGGTTGTTGAAACTACACCCTGACAAGTGTCACATTTAGGTTTTCTATAACTAGTGTTGTTCAAATAACACCCCATGTTGTTTGAACAACTCCCTACTGATCGAGTTAAATCCCAATTTGGCCTGAGAAAAGAAATGGAGGAAGAATGGTGTCAGATAAGACCATTTTTTTGACCAAGGAAATAACCTACTGTCGGCCACATTTACCACCTCATTGCTTGCACCACCTTGTTGCCTTCATGAAACCTAGCCTCTCCACCAAATCTCACGCTGGGAGGCTCATCAATGCACCGAAATTAACGTCCAACTTCAACAACCATGTTTTGATCCAATTGCGGGATTCAGACCACTTCTAGGTCGAGGGGATACTCTTTTCCACAATTTTCAAACTTCTTGAACATGATTCTAACCTCCTTTTAGCTCAAATCAAGCATATATGACTGGTAGAGTGAAACCCACTTTGGCGATGACTTTTAAGTGAGGAATCCATTCACCACAAACTATCTATGGGCTAGGTAAATTCACAAATGAAATACCCATTCCTTTAGCTTCAATTTGTGTAAATTTTTTAAAATTTTGGTTGAGTATTGAGTTTAAACCAAAATGGGGAAACTTTAGGATAATACCTCGTAAAATTTGATCAAGAATACAAAATTAGTTGGATTTTGTGATGCCTATAAGCTTCTAATGGTCATGGAAAACTAGTTGAAGGTCTAATTTCATTAGAATACCAAATGCAAGAAAAACTCCAATTTAGATGCCAGATAAGATGGGTTCATACAAATTCTTCAAGGGACTGTGTGCATATATATATATATATATAAAGAAAATGTATATAAATATTTACGTAGGTTATGGTTAGTCATGATGTTATCAGAGTTAGCGTAATACCTCAATTGTTCAATCTAAAGTATTGTTTCCATATATGCATCTTAAATGTAATTTAGTTTATTACAAATTGTCTCACAATTTATCGGTTACTAACTATAGAATTTATATGGATATAGTTCGGTAGACTATATGATTTAGGGTCTGGGATCCAAGTTATCTTTATCTCTCATCATTATTATTATTATTATTATATTTCTATTTACATATATGTGATTGGTATATTCATGAAATGTTGTAAAAAAATGTGATATTATTATATTTCTATTTACATATATTTTTGGTTTATTATTTATTTCTTATATTTGTATTCCTATGCTATTGTTATCGTAGTCCTACAAATTTGTGAAAATTTGTAGCAAGGCAGGGAGGAAACATTTAGGAGAGTCTAATTTACAAGGGAAATGCTGCTGGATTTTCTATAAAATTTTTAGTGGGGTTTCTTTTAATCAATGCCATCCTAAAGTTTTGATAGATAATCTTATGAGGGTCTTGGCAGTTTGGTTGGAAGTAATATTTTATGATTATTAGCAGATTTAGGTGATTTTAAGATGCACCATATAATACTAGTGTTATGTATTATTGTTATCATCAATTAGCCCGCAGATACTAATTAACCATCCTATTGGAGCAAAGGTGAGAGGTAGTAGACAGGTATTTTACGAGGTAAGCATGAGGTGAGCATTAGTTACCTTTTCCTTATTTGTAGGATGGTAGGTTGTTAGTATAGGCACCTTTGGGATGCAATGGCTTCAGCTGCAGCTAAACTCGCTTGGATATCATACTTGCTACAAGAGATAGTGATGTGATTCCGCCCGAGCTTGTCCATACTTGAAGATACAAAGCCTATTCTAAGCATCCAAGTGGTGGAAGCCGATACGGACCCAGGTGACGGTTTTGGTACATTTTTGGAGTCCGGGAAGCATGAAATGGTTCCAATGCTTTATGGGTTCAATAAATATGCCTAATAGGTCATGGAATCAAGTTAAAGCAGCCTCAAATGCAATCAAAAAGGGCTTGTACGGACAGCATCAACAATTTGGCCGAATTTGCTGTATTGCTTGCTGACTTTACTGTATTTTACTGTATTAGCCTTTTCTTATTTTTCCAAGCATGGGCAACGTGTGGGACTTCATATTCAGCTTATTTGGCATCCTAAAAAGCATCTAGAAGCTGATTTTAAGCTCAAAGAGGTCAAAGATTGATCAAAGTTAACTTTATCAAAAGGCTAGCATTTTTAGTTTCCTAATTTGTTTTTACTTTTTGATTTAGGAAACTACCATTACTTTTTGGCTTTTATTTATTTATTTTCTGGACAAATAACTTTAGGAAGGTTTTTATTTTATTCTTTCCATTGTAAATTAATTAATTCCTAATTTAATATAAAGGAATTAATTAATCAAACTTAGATTAGGAAAGGAAGTATAGTTTCGGCCAACTAGGTTTCTTTATGTGTGGTGGCCGGTTTTTCTTTATTTTTAGGGTTTTATTTCGTGGCTTTGCTCCTAAACCCGTATTATATTAGCCCGGATCTTTAATTAAGTTCAAGTTCTAATGGAATGGACCTCAACCCCTAACCAACCTGTGGTTAGAAACCTTGGTATAATGTAGACGCCACAATAGCGGATGGAAAACCTATTGATAAGTCAAGCTAAAACAACCAATTCTCTAATGGTGTTTTAGGTGTTCTCAAAGAACAAAGAGATAATTAATCTCACAAGTATTTTCTCAATCTTGGTTTTATTAAAATTTTTCCACACAACCTGAGTATTAGAAGACTTACCTTGGACAGCAAGCTCACCTTTTCCCTCTTGATTTGAGGGTAGTCCACTTGGAATTTCATTTGGGAAGACATCTCCAAATTCCTTCAAAAGAGAAGTCATTGAACTTGGCAATTCAAGTTCTTCAAAGTTAGTTTGATCATTAAAATAATTTTCTTTATAAATCATGACCAGCAAAGGTTTCTTACACTCAATAACCTTATTAATATCCCCTAAACTTAAATAAAAGTTGCCACTTGACCTTTCTTTTCTTTCTTTTTCTTTTTCTCTCTCGGATTGGCGCAAACCTTCGGATTTCCCTTCCTTCTCCAAGCTCTCGGGTTTGCCACTTTCTTTCCCCTCTCTTTCGGTTTTTCCTTGATCTTTCAACTCAATATAAGTCTTAGAAACCTTACCTTGATCAGCAAACTCATTCTTACCTTCTTGAAAGGATGGTGAAGCCGTTGGTGCCATACTTACTTTTTCCTTAAGCTTTTCGGCTTCTAGCCTTTGTTGCATTTGTAATTGGTCTTTGTAAACCTCTTTAGGAGATAATGGTTTCAGCGTGACCTTCTTCCCTTTAAACCTGAAAACAATATTATTTTCTCGACCAAAATGAGTAGCATCTTTATCAAATTGCCATGGCCTACCTAATAGTATATGTCCAGCAATCATGGGTACAATATCACATAAGACTACATCCTCATATCTACCTATACTAAATTTTACTTTGGCTTGTTTGTTTACTTTCATCTCACCACTATCATTAAACCATTGTAATCTATATGGTTCAGGATGTTTTATTGTTTTTAAGCCCAATTTATCAACTACAAGGTTACTTATTACATTAGTACAACTTCCATTATCAATAATCATACTACAAATCTTACCTTGAATTTCACATCGGGTGTGGAAGATGTTCTCTCTTTGAATTTCATCCTCATCTTTGTATGCAGCAAGTACTCTCCTAGAAAGCAAGTTTAATTCAGCATTGGATGCTTGCAAGGTTTCGGGTTCATCCTCCAAGTCCTCCTCCTCTTGCTTGGCTTCATCCTCACTTTCTTCACTTTCAGATTCTAGCTCGTCATTGCCCTTTAACACCATGATTCTTCCATTCGGGCATTGGCTATCAATGTGTCCTCCTCCCTGGCACTTAAAACACACAACATCATGAGTTCTAGAAGGTTTAGGATCTAATTTTACCTCATTCTTTGGTGCTTGGACAGATTCGGTTCTAGTCTCCTTCCTTGGCCAGTTTGAACTTTCTTCCTTGACTTTCGGCTTTGGCTTGCTTTCATAGATGGGATTGTTCCTCCAGCCACTTGAATTGGACCTTCCACTCTTGGAAACACCTCCAAACCATGATCTTACACCCCTCCTCTTGAATTGATGCTCTAATTTAATAGCCACATGCAACATCTCCTCCAATTCCACATATTGTTGCAATTCTAGTTGATTGGCTATTTCACGATTCAAACCACCAAGAAACCTTTCCATGGTTGCTTCCCTATCTTCATTCAAGTTCAATCTCATCATAAGCATCTCCATCTCCTTGTAATAATACTCCACAGATCCATGTCCTTGAGATAAAGATTGAAGTCTTTGATGCAGCAACCTATGATAGTGTGATGGTACGAATCGCTTCCGCATGGCTCCTTTCATTTGTAACCATGTAGTAATCAAGTCATCACCAACTCTCCTTCGGGTGTTTTGCTCATTGGTCCACCATTGGAGTGCGTAATGGCCAAACTCCATTGCTGCCAATTTCACCTTCTTAGCCTCTGAATAATTATGGCGGTCAAATATCATCTCCATCTTCTCTTCCCACTCCAAATATGCTTCGGGGTCACTTTTACCCGTAAAAGGTGGGATGTTAACCTTGATATTTCCCAAATCATCATCTGTATCTTCCCTCCTATATCTCCCATGGCCAGCTCTATCTTGGACAGCAAAGGTTTTGTCCATACCTTCCTCAAAGTCGCCGTCGAATGGCTTCTCATCAAATTCCTCTCTCGGCCTCTCGCGACCTCCTCGTCCTCCATGGAATTCTTGCCTATTTCTTGTATTCGGCCTTCCTTGTGAGACTTCTATTCTTCCCAATCTTTGATTTACATGCTCAACTTGAGCACTAACCCGCTGTATTGATTCCAAAACAGCTCTCATGTCCACTTGGTCTCCACTCCCGGTAGCTCGGTCATCGCCATGGAATGCTACGGACTCTTCCTCATTGATCCTTAAAGGTGGATCTCCTCTCCTCATTCTTGATTCTGCCATGTTAGTATAATAATGCAATAAAAATAAAATAGGACCTTACCAATTTCACTCCCTTACATGTTTCACTCAAATAAGGTCTCGACACTCGTGTTTGCTCACTAGTTTCGGCTTTTACCCTCTTTTAAGCTCACACACTCTTGCCTTTTTCCACTCAATGAATTATCTCAAAGTTCTAATTAAAACACCCATAAAACAGCAATTAGATCACTAATATGTTTTAATTAAACTTATCAACAAAACAGTAGCAAAAAGTAGGCAATACCGAAAGAATCCAACAAATCCTAATTTTTCGGCTTTCTAGACAAGAAAACACAAAATAATGGGAAAACATTGGAATTTTTGAAAACTGCACCAGATGGTAGTAGATTATGAGTTCAAGAATAAAATTCCAAAAAAAGAAATTCAAATATGAACAAGAATCAAAGAGAACAAAAATATAGAAAAGTTGTTGGTTGTTGTTCTTTGTAATTCAAGTTTTGTATGAAATCCTTTAACTGATTTTAATCCAAATAATTTAAGCACCCAAAATCAAAATATCCAGCAGCAAAAATAATTCCCCAGCAACTCAAATATTGGATAACTAATCAAAAAACCAGCAGCTCCAACAAATTTCCAGCAAACAAATCAAACTCCAACAAACCGAAATATTTTTATTTTTATTTTTATTTTTTTATTCGGCTTTCCCTTTTTTCTCTTTTTCTTTTTTTTTTCACTCACAGAACATAAACAACTGCAGTAGCAAGATTAATTACCAAAATTGCAATTCCAATGCCAAAACAAACACCAAACCCGTGATCTCCAAATAAACACAAATATGCAGTTTTTTTTTTTTTTTAATTGTTGCCGCAAACTCTTTTCTTTCTTTTTTTTTTTTTTTTGAATATATGAATGCAAATATTTAAGACTAAAACAGCAAAGAAAAATCAACAAAAACCAAAATTAACAAGAACAATGATGAAAAACAACCAACAAACTAGGAAACAAAAATACGATAAAACTAGGAAATCCTAATTCAACTAGGAATGAATATTTTTTATTTTTTTTAAGGATGCAGAACGTGTATGGGATGGATGCAACCTTAACCTAATGCTAAAATTGCAGAATAACACAAAAACAAATAAAGCAAATAAAGATATATCAAACCTGAACAAAATTTAGCTCTGATACCAAATGATACGAACCTAGGAGGACCTGCTTCTAAACCCGTTTAAGTTCAGATGATAAAGCTTTGAGAAAGGTTGTTGTAGTCATCAGTCATCAGTAATACTTATTGTATCTTCTTGTAACTAACTTGTATCTAGAATGCCCTACAATATTGTATAAATAATGCTATGAAAGTCACCTTTGTAAGAAGCTAAAAATACAGTTTTTTATCAATATATTATAAAGCTTATTTCATTTGTTTTCATCAGTAATGAGGGTTTGATTTCACTTGATTAAAATTGGAGATGCAAAATTCAATCTTTAATTTTATTATATTATTTATGATAGTATATATATGCAAGATAAATTGGGTCCAATAAATTTATGAATTGCTATATTTATATTGCCACATTAAAAATATTGACAGAGATTAAAAAAAAAAAAAAAACCTCTCCAATAATTTTGTTTAAGGATTCTATTAAGCTAATGTTGCAAAAATAAATCGACATTATCAAAAACATTATTAATTGTAGATAGTCTGTTAGATGGTGTGATTCATCAAAACATTTTTTATCAAAATATTTTTCAAAAGGAAAAAAATAGATAAATAAATTGTTATTAATTATTCTTATTTTTCTAAGGAGAAAAATATAAAAACATATCATCAATTAATTAAGATTTAGATAAAAACAATTGACGAATAATTTTTAGATTGAATGACTATTTAGTAAATATTTATGCCACATAGAATAGAAGATTTTCCAACCTCTATATCACATATAGATAATAATTCACATACCTATTGGAGATGGCTACCTAGCTGATGCAGTCATAATTGACATGTATGTATGTATGGTGTGGAATAATGCCATTCCAGGTTTCTATATTGGAACTTTATGTTAAGTTTCTCATAAATATGCTATTTTTTACCAACAAAATATCCTTTTATCTTCAAATATTTCCGGAACTATTTTTATTTTTTATTTTTTTTGCAAGAACTAATTCTTGTTATGTATGTCACATATGCATGCAATATAGCCAATGATTGTCAAACTAATTCATCACAAATTTAGGATTTATTTCACTTGGATCTTTGAAATTTTTAATCATTACAATTTAAAACGTGTATCAAACATACTGCAGAAATGAAAAAAATCATGAATTTTTTAAAAACTAAATATCTTCAATTAATTTTTTTTTCTCTTTTACGACAACATAAAAAAATATGTATAAAAGAGATTTTTATTTTAGTCTTTTATTCCGTTTTGTATTTGCTATTTTTTATTTTTTAATATATTAACTATTATTATCTAATGGTTATATTTTTATCATTTTATATTAAAAATAAATAACTTTAATGTATATTTAGTATCTATATTTTTTAATTTATAATAAATATTATACGTATATATAAATTTTATAAACTCCCCTAATTTTTAAATTAGACTAAAAAAATAAAGTTTTCTCATTTTCCTCTTTTCCATCTTCTTATTCTAGAATTATTTATGGTACCCTTAAATAAACACCAAAAAAAAAAGAAAAAGAAAAAGAAAAAAAAAGACCAGAATATGAAAAAAAAAAGAAAAAAAAAAGAGACCAAATTTTAAAAAATAAAAATAATTTTTAATTAGACCAAAAAAATAATGTTTTTTCATTTTCCTCTTTTTCATCTTCTTATTCTAAAATTCTTTATAGTATCAACGTGTAATACCTTTAAATAAATATGAAATTTAAAAGAGGGTTGAAAATTCTAGATAAATACAATTTTAGTAATATTTAGGGAGTTTTTATTAAGATGGAATTTATCTATCAAGCCTTTTAGTTATCTAGAAGCTTATGTTGGTGCCTATACAAAACGGCTCCAAGCTTTATTTTTGACACACCTAAAAATTTCCACAAATATCATCGCTTATTTCTCTCAATTTTAGTTCATCAAGTTCATAGTTTTAGATTATTTGTTTTTTCATTTGATCCATTTATTTCATAGTCGACTTTCTTTTTAGTGTTTCTATTTTGTCATTAAGATTTTATTTTTATTAAGGTCATTTTATTCTTTTGAAGCATTATAATCCAGTTTAGAATTTTCTTTTGTTGTTTGCTTCTGATATAATTGTAACACCTCGCCTCCATAGGCGGATCTGTCACTCTCTACTGATACTATTTCCAATTAGCCACCACAATAGGCATAAGATTGTTTGTTTAGAGTTTCCAGGAGGTCATTATCCTTGGATTATTTTTGCTTAAGCAAGCTTAACTTCGGAGCTCTTTTGAACCCTGAAGCTAACAACTTTGAAAAATTGATGTTTTGAGAGTGGCTATTATTATATTTGAACCATCATTTGTTCCACACCTGATAGCCTACCAACCTTATAAATGCACTCATTGATTTATCAGATCTACCTACAAAATAAAACACAAGAGTAACAAAAACAGTGCCTAATGGACATACTGCTTTCTAACCTTTCCTCTTAGATTTTTACTAAATAGGCATCGTAGAAACCTCAAAACCCTAATATCAATTGTATGTGTCTTATTATAATACTCGTGACTCATTCCCAATTTATATATATATATATATATACAAATTAATTAATAAATAATAATAGTAACAATAATAATAATATAATAATAATAATAACAAAACATGAAATAAGTCAATTAGGCTTTTAGAGAATAGGTCCTTCAATTTAATGAGCCAACTGAAGTATTATAGAGAGTGTGTGGTCAAGGGCTCTACTGAAAAGTTCAATAAATAAGTCAGTCCCATTACTGGTATAAACAAGCCCTGTAAATGAGTCATATTATTATGGCTAGTCCACACAAAATATCAAATAATTCTTACCAATACCAATAAAAGTTTCCCCTAAAAAAAAAAAAAAAATCCACTTTGGATTCTGCAATGTCCTAATGAAAAAAGCTCAAATACTTTTAAGGGAACAAAGCCGATTGCCACCAATGCAACCAATTTTATTGGAACCGGACTTAAACACACATTTTGACCCAAATCCATGCAGTTTACACATTTATTGAGTTGTGAAATGCTACAATTGAGCTTGAAACCATTCATCATGCCTCAGCGAGCAGAGACCAATTATTTATATGATTGGAAAACCATGGATTGAAAATAGAAAAAAACAAAATTGATTATTTGTGAGATTGGAAACATTAGATTGCAAAATAGATAAACAAGTGGGATTTTCCGGTTTTCTTGTCGAGGGAATGCAATGCAAAAATAAGAAGAAGACAAAATAAACAAGAAAAAATAAAAAATGAAAGGAACACAAGAACAAAATAAAATAAAACATGAAAGAAATACAAGAATGTTAAAATTAAGCGGCGTTAAAATATGAAAGGAGCATATTTTAAATCATCAAAATCGGTGACACACATGGGACATCTTCATTGGCTGTGTATAGATCGGTACACAATGCGCACCAAAAATTCCTCCTTCGAGACCACCCGTTATTATTATTATTATTATTCTATTTTTTTTGGGTGATACTTGGGACTACTCATGACATGCATGTTCTCACTACTCTTATAGCTTCCTATGATTTAACTCAACACCACGTGTATTTGATCCCATGCACTGTGACATCATCAAAAACCAATTGGTATAGGGTTGTTCATGAATGAATGATAAGCATAAAATGGGACAAGAACATAATCAGTAGTGCTCTAGAGTCTCGAGTGTAGACACTTACATTACATACATATGTAGCCGTAGGCCACCATAAAAATCTTTATATTTTAATTAATCTTGGTCTCATATTTATTATCTAGCTACTTTGTCCATCCCACTCTCGAAAAATTATACAAAGTAATTAAATTATTTAATCACCATCATCTATATATAAAACAAAATGAGCGGATCACAGTTGCAGCTCAAGTGGCCGAGTCAGCCACAACCCAATGCTGTGGTGCAGGGTTCGATCCTTGGGGGTGGGGTGCTGGGGCTAAGCCACACTAGCCACAAAAAAAAAAAAAAAAAGTGAATCCTTTAGGTAAAAAAACAATATACATATATATATATATTATTTATTATAAAAAAAATCTATTTTCATTTTGGTTCTCTAGATAAAGATGTATAGTTGTTGAATGCACGAATATAGATGAAAAGAAATTAGCTATAGAACATATACAGTACAGTACCTTATGATCGATCCTGAGTGAACAAATATTCAGTGGGTGTGGAAATTTTGTTTGAATTAATTCATTACCCAACCTGCCTAGTGGGCAAGAGTTTGTTTTATGAGTGTATACATTAATGGGTAAATATCACTATAATCTTGCATATTTTACTATTTTTTTAATATTACATTTGAATTATAAAAAATATTAGCACAACATTTTTAAGTTTCGTTTTCATTTCAATATATGATGATTTGTAAAAAAAAATTTATCCTTTCATTTGAGCATTTTTTTGTTTTTCACTTTTATAGTATTTTTCTTCCCTAGTTTCTTAGTACCCAATAAATAACAATAATAAAAGGCAAACACACATATATACACTTTTTCTAAAATTGCTAAATTTTTAAAATACTTATGCTAAAATTCTTCTCTTCAATTTATCAAAAAGAAAAAAAAAGTTATATCTAATAACTTTGATTGTCTCAAAGACAACTTCTAAAGTTAGCTTATTAACATTGAATGTATAACTATTTTTTCTTAAAAAAAACAAAAAGATAATTATGAGTTTGATCGCATTATTTTTTATTCATTAATTTGGATTTTTTTATTATTATTATATTTAAGAATGAATAAAAACATTTCATTAAATATAGGGTAAATAAGTCAAAATAATAACATTAAGAAATTAAAAAAAAAAAGGAGTTATATTGAAATGAAAGCAGTACATGACATGAGGGGCCATATATATATATATTTTATAATAAAAATATAATATTGAAAAAATAGTAAAATAGGGAGGACTATAAAGATATTTACCTTACAATAATACATACCTAAGATAATATATAGTAATTAATGCCCAACTACTAGTGCTTCCTAGTAGGACCTATAACTATATATCTTGCACTAGCTAGCAAGCACAAATTTTCTCAAACTGTATATTGTACATAGTTTGATAGACAATGAAAAAACTGCACGTTTGCAAAATTTATTGATGCTTAAGAATTTAGGTGGTGTTTGGTTGTAAGAATGGATGGGAGAATAAAATAGACGGAGAAGTGGAATGGAATGCAATGGAACTGAGGATAGAATGACATAGAGGATGAAATATATTCTTTTGTTTGTTAAGATTTTGGTATCAATACTTGAATGGACATGTTGAACCAAGCCATTTAAACAAAAATACCCTAATATCGTATTATATATATAATTAAATTAATTATGGAGTGAGAAAGTGGAGATAGAAAGATGTAGAAAGTGGAGAGTGAATATGTTTTAGACAAAAATCGCAAGGTTGTTAGATTTTACAGATCTAAATATACATAATAAAATACAACGTGGGTTTGGCTCTCCAAATTTGGGGAGCCAAAAACACTTTCCATTATTTAATGATTACCAAATTTCAAGACTACTATGTTAATATATTTAATAATTTGGTTGGACCTATGAAGAAAAATTGAGAGAAATAATTCTAAGGGAACAAATGTTATATATGTGGGTGATGGAAAAGCTTTGCCAATTTCCCATACTGGAAATACTACTTAAAATTGG